>NC_083530.1:6200000-6437500 GCF_032362555.1 Amyelois transitella | reverse complement strand
AAAAAATACAGAAATTAGTTTTCTCTTTATAGATTATAGGAAACCTATAAGAAGTCCATGATATTAAAATAATATGGTAAATCACTCAATATTGTGCGTACCAACTTACATTTGCAGGTGGAATGTGCGGGAGAACATATTTTTTAACTCCAATGTTAAGTTTTAAAAAGTAAAAAAGTAAAGTAAAACGCGAGTTCACGCGAATTCAACACGCACTTCTCCCCTTTTTTTCAATCCATTTCGTTCGGGTTCATTATAAATGTTACTTAATTATTTTCTTTACTTTTTAAATCAACGGTTATTTTATTTTACTTATCCCTTACGGGGTAGACAGAACCAACAGTCTTGAAAAGTTTGATAGGCCTTGTTCAGCTGTTTAGCTTATGAATCTTTTATGTGTAAGTTTATTTTGTTATTTTCAGTTTTGCCTTTTTGACGCCAGATGGAACTACTTGTTTAATGTCTAAGATAAATAAGAGATCAGTTTTCGGATCATTGAATTAAGATTTATCAACAGATTATTAACTTACTAAAATAATAAAAAAAAAACTTGGGAATCTTTGTCAGTGAAGAATACATGTTCTACGTGCATTCATTATCAATATTATTTACTTTCTACGTTACGTTACGTTATTCCTGATACCGCAGTATCTCTCGTGCTGTGTCGATACTGTCGTCGTATTTTGAAAGAGAAAATAAATAAATAAATATATACGTCACAATTGTGTTAAAAGTTTACTTTGGACGAGTCTCGTAAATCAATTAAAACACATACTCCATTGTATAATAAAACATTTATTATTTCAAATCACAGAAGACCGTATAATGTACTTACATAAAGATATCAATCACACTCACATTCAAATATTTCATGTAATAATATACAAACTCAATGATGATATACTATACCACTTTAAATAATTAAGTACGAAATTATTAAAATAAATAAATTAAAGTAACATTAAATTAAATGCGTTCTAAATTTAAACTAAACTATTTTAACAAAATTGTAAATATTACCTGTACAAAATAACAGAGAGCTTTTAGGCTCTCTGAGAGTAAGAAATAATCAAAATACATTGGGATCTTATAATTTGTAACTAAAATTAATGTTTAACTGGTCGTTCTTATAAAATATCAGTTCCACGTAACTAAATCATTGGTTGGATCATGATGAATTATAAATAACAATTGTGTGTAGCAAAAAAGTCAAGGAATAATATAGAAGAGGCGGAATATGTCAGGTATCTATTTGATACTATTTGTAATATTTTGAGCAAATAAGTATCAAATATGTACCTAACTTATCGAATACAGATAAAAACTTAATCATACAGCCCAAATAAATTCGATAAAGGTTCGAGGTGGATTCTATATTATATGATTTCGTATATTTCAAAGACTTTACAAAACACAGAGCAGGAAGGGCTATTTTGGAAAAAGATACTTAAAAATTTGGTGTTTATTACCTATGAGGAACAAAAGAAATCAGATAACGAAATGATAAAAACTGTCAATAAATACTCAAGTGATAACTTAAGTACTTAACATGAAATATCACTCCGTGCACACGGCCTTACTCCTAAAGGGGCACACCAACCTGAAGCATTGATGTAAAACACTGTTTTTTTTTTCATTTTAGTGATAAAAATGATGAATTACAAGTAAAGCAAATGGAATGCTCCAAGTGAGGCCGCTCCCTGACAATAAGTTAAGTATTCATTAAGTTAACATACACTTAAGTATAGGAACATCGAACTTGTATCGGCGGGTAACTGCTGGTCGGCGTCCGGGCACCGCTGAAACCAGAACACCAGCATGCGTTAGATAGGACCTACAACTTGACTGGCGTCTACACAATCAATGTTTTTGGTTTTTCTGTCGGTGTTTCATTTGACTTTGCTACTGTAATGTAATTATATAGCCGTGTGAGTAAATGTAAGAGTATGTTTATAATGCCGTAACTTTCAAACGTCTGATTTTCATAAAATTTGAAATCTAGACTTGATTGATCTATTCTAGTCTGTTTCTATAGAATGTATCCGGAAAGCCTCGAATTAAAGCACAGACTTTCAGAATTAATACTTGATTGCTCACCTGTCTCAATCCTTAACCTTGAGCGGGTAGACGAAGGTGCTGACGGTGGTCTCGCCGTACAGGTTCTCCACGGTGCAGCTGTAGTTGCCCATGTCCGAGAAGTCCAGCGACGAGATGAGGAGATCTCCTGACGGTAACACCTGGAAATTTGAACAAACGTTTAAGAGTTTACTTTCCAGCAGCAGAATTAGTATTTACAACCTATTTGTGCAGAATTACACGTAAGTTCCAGAATATGCAATTGTTATAGACATGCATCAGAACAAAAAAAGATGAGCCCAATCAACTCGATATCAGAAGTGAGGTAAGATATTAAAATAGAACCTGACCCTCATGTTGGGGCTCTGCGTGACCTCCACCCCGTTGACGGCCCAGCGCACCCTGGTGCCGGAGTAGCTGAAGGCGCGGCACGGCAGCACGAGGCTGGTGCCCATGTTCTGGAACGCCTCCGCGTACGAGTACGTGGGGATCGGGGCCGTGGCGCGCTGGAGCAACGCTTGGAGGGCCGAAAGCTCGTCTCCCGCTTCTGAAATTGAAATGTTTACTTGGTCATTGATATTATTCATAGTGGCTGACATACATTATTTACGTTTATACAAATTCTGGAGCAGACAGAGCAGAGACAACATTCTCACAAATAGTACGCTCTTGGCAGCTCTATAACACGTCGCTGGCGTTTTATAATGCATCGTTAAGTCATACAGCTAATCGTGGCTTTTCATTCTACCCGAGACCGTTGGCTCTATAAGGGACAAAGATGTAATTATAATTTTTATCGTCAGAACAGCAAAATGGCTGCACTAGAGTGCATTTTTCAAAATCATAACTAATGAGAACCCACCTTCAACCAGCACCGTAGTGGAAGCGACCCGCTCCCGGGCGCCGGCGCGCGCCACGCACGAGAACACGTCGCCCGCGGCCGCCGCGCGCAGCACCAGCGCCGACCGCACCTCCGCGATGCTGGACGGGTGCGCGCTCACGATCTCGTTGGCGCTCTCCTCGTACTGAAACGGTTCAATTCTAAATGTCATTCAACTGTTTGTGACGGCGGCCATTTTTGACCAATTTTCATCAAACATAACTAAGAAAGCTAACCTACATACATATAATCACGTCTATATCCCTTGCGGAGTAGACAGAGCCAACAGTCTTGAGCCGACTGATAGGCCACTAATTGAGATTCGAATAGTGACAGGTTGCTAGCCCATCGCCTACAAAAAGAATCTCAAGTTTATAAGCCTATCCCTTAGTCGCCTTTTACGACATCCACGGGAAAGAGATGGAGTGGTCCTATTCTTTTATGTATTGGTGCCGGAAACCACACAGCACTAAAGCTAACCTTGAAACTAACCTTGAAACAACAAATTATCAAAATCGCCAAAGACAAGCACAGATCTGAAATAAGAGACTCACGTCGTCGACGGGCTCCCCGTTCCGCAGCCAGCGCAGGCGCGGCGCGGGGTGCCCCACGGCCGCGCACGCCAGCTCCGCGTGCGCGCCGCGCGGCAGCCGCGCGCGCTCGGGCGGCGCGCCCACTATGGACACGAACGGCTTCAGGCTCTTGCGCTTGGGGGGCAGCGCTGGAAGGGATCAAGTTTTAGGTTGAGATTCCAACAGATGGATCAGACAATTGTTAAATTTTACCGAAGCGTTTTTAAAAACGCTTATTTTGGTAATTAAATATTTTTGTGTTGTTTGTTATTTATAAGGCTCATTTATAATACATACATATGGTCACGTCTTGTGGGGTAGATAGAGCCAACAGTCTTGAAAAGACTGAATGGCCACGTGCAGCTATATGGCTTAATGATAGAATTGAGATTCAAATAGTGACAGGTTGCTAACCCAACGCCTAAAAAAGAATCCCAAGTTTGTAAGCCTATCCCTTAGTCGCCTTTTACGACATCCATGGGAAAAAGATGGAGTGGTCCTATTCTTTTTTGTATTGGTGCCGGGAACCACACGGGTACCAAACTGAAAGTGATATATAACTATCAATTGTCAATTTTACTATTTATGAATGTATGAAAAATTACACAATAGATGATAATTCTTTCCGCGTAAGTCCTGGTTTATACTTCATCTCTCTGAAGAGGGGCCCAAAGCCCGCCTCTGACCTTCTTGATTTGGGCAAGGTCATGTTTTTACTCATGTCACGTTTTCTCGTAAAATGTATATTTAAAATAGTTTAATAGTGAGTGTTTAGTAGGAAAAGTTCACAAGATGTTATCACTTTTCTTCTGGTATAAATAGTGCATTATGAATCGGCGGGTCCCTTGTTTTCGTACATATAGCACCGGTTGTGGAAATCGATCACACTTTAAAATAGCCGTCCCGCCGAGCACCCTGTTTGCAAGTCAAAGCCGCGCCAGCTGCGTCTGAATGCTATGATATGCAAGTCTGATCCAAATTCTTTGGCGCCATTTTGTTTTAAGTTGCAAATTTTCCGATTAAGTCACGGCGCGAATATGAAAGGTAAATTTTATTTTGAATCGTTTATCATATTATTCTTGGGTTGTTTAATTTTCATTGAATTTAAATAGGAGTGTGCATTAATCAATGACGTCACTTAATAAAGAGGCTTCATACAAGTATTCTTGAATGTTTATTGATAAGTTAAAAAAAATGGTTACCTTTTTATTTGTACTACTATCCAATTTAATCGAAAACTTTTCTTTAGCAATGCGAATTCTGCTAGAAAATCTATGTATATCCTACACAAGTGTGGTAATCGCTAAATTTAGTAACATTTGAAATTTCATTGGATATTCAGATATTCAGGCGGTGCCAGTCAATACGCTTAGCATTTCATGACTTCCTATATAGCGTGAGATTTTCGTATGTTTATGTACAATAATACCATTATATAATCAAAGACATAGTGAGTACTAAAGTAAAATACTAAAGAAACCCTTACCATTCGGTTGTAAAGTATTTTCCAGTAGGTTTTTGCTGTCGATAAGCGTCGAGGCGGAGTGGCAGCACTGCAGCGACACTAGCGTGGCGGCGAGTAGCGAAACTAAGCTAATCATTTTGGCTATTCGGTTAAAGATGGCGCTAGGTGAGTATTCAGGGACCTGTAATTAAAAAAGTTTATCGTAAGGACGCGTTGAAATCATTTATCTCTTACTTATTTTTAAAATGATTAACTTATAAGGCTCTTATTTGCCATAGAGGGAACTTTTTAAATTTTGTGTAAAATGCAATTTGGGGTTTGGCCAAAAACTTTTTTCCTATGAACATTTTCTGGTGCCCCGTGAAATTCAGAGAACTTATAAAACCTTCGTGAAAGGACTCTTAAAAGATCAGCAAAGAAAATAGTTAAAGAAAAAGCTGTTTGTGGACGTAGTTAAAGCTTTTTCTGTTAATTCCTTAAAAAGGTACTACTTCTGTGTATTTCAAACTAATAATTGAATTATTAAGATTTTTATTTTCGTGTTTATCATTTGAGTAAAATTAATAATTTAAATTTACCTATAAAATTGTAAATTATGATTTGTTTCACACTTTTGTTTTTGTTTATTATTTTTGAGTATTGTAATAAAATTAGTGAATTGTGATAGTAGTGAGATAAAACTACTCAAGGCCCAATCAATGGGTACCTATGTATGTGCGGTGAGTCACCGCGTTCGTCGAGAGCCGGCGTCGCGGGCGAGGTCCGGAGAACTCCGACGGACACACATCGCGACATACGATCTGTGCTCCTCATTTATAATCAATCAATTATTATAAACGGATAAAAAATTAAATTTTATTTTGTATTTAGCAACGAGGACCTGAATGTTCTGAATGCCGACTGTAATGTTCCAGCGTCAGCCCGTGGTCAGCCTCGGAGTGCTCACTCGATCACAAATAATGGGTTAAACCTAAATAAGTAAAATGTTTGTCATACTGTTGGCAAATTTAATTGTGACAATGATTGAATAAAGAAATAAAAAAGTATTTTATCAAATAAAAGAATATTATTACATTGAAGAAAGATCAAAAGGATTCTCATAATACGATACGCGATTTAGAGTTATACATAATTACGTAATCATGTCTTTATCTTTTACGCGGTAGACAGGGCCCATAATCTGGAAAATACTGAAAGGCCTCGTTGAGATGATGGCCTTAATGATGGAATGGAATTTAGATGCAATAGTTGCAATAAAAGCACAGAAGACTCATTCAATCCTGAAAACATAACACCCTATTTTTAGGCAAGTGCGTAGTAAAAATAGCAACAGAAGTACACGTGCCAAGCCCGTGTCGGCCGCTGCAGCGAGCCTTACCTTCATGAGTGCACTTTAAACCGTGTCACCAGAACTGTGATAACAAGACTCAACATTTCACAAAAAGAGGGTGCTATTCTCTTGCTGCGCTGCGCACCGCCGGTAATGATAAACAAAGACTGTAAAGTGGAGCAGGCTCTGTCTTGTCGGACCTTTAAAAAAATGTTTGGTTGTTTGTCCGGAGAACTCTTTGTCACGAATATTAAAGAGAGGATTTAATGGTATTGGAGGAAGCAAGATATCTATGAATTGTCTAACATTTCAGTTTAATATGAGTTCAATGCCTTTAAATCTTAAGTGTTCAAAGGTTTTAAAAAGCAAAAAAGTTTCCCCTGCAAAGGTTGCGGAGGGCAGATGGAATTCCCATTCAGGGTCCATGGTCGAAGGCATACCGCGGGCTCTCTCTAGACTGGTGAGGATGCAACCGGGACTAAAGTCAGTAGAGAGAAGACGGCTGAAAGACTTCATAGACATTTAGTGTGCAAATATTTTTAGAATTCGTAGGGATCTTTCCTATTTAAATGAAAAATGGCTCTGTTTA
Source organism: Amyelois transitella (assembly GCF_032362555.1). Classification (NCBI taxonomy): domain Eukaryota; kingdom Metazoa; phylum Arthropoda; class Insecta; order Lepidoptera; family Pyralidae; genus Amyelois; species Amyelois transitella. The sequence goes on along the minus strand of NC_083530.1, from coordinate 6,430,588 downwards.
CTTCGCAAGGGAAAATACTTAGAATGTATGTAGTTAGCATTGACTGTTGTGTATTTCAACCGAGTACACCGGTACGGGCAGGGCTGCTCTCGTCCACACTACAAGCTGACATTAGAAATATAAGCAAGTTCACCAGTAGACATGATGGGATAGAAAGTAACGTATTTCTATGGTTGGAGATTCCGATAGTAGTTGTACCTTTACGAACGGTAATTGTACGTCATGACCTCCTGCTGGGAATACACCTCTCGTTGTGTTATGGATTCATTATTTTGATTCATTCGATTTACCATTATAGTGAAGTCTAAAATATGTCTGCGATTTGATAAAAATGTAATATTGCTTAATAGTGGTATCGATTTTTATGAAATTAGAAATAGACTTCTACGAGACAAGAGGTCAAACATTAGTTTATAATAGTAGGTGCGAGATCCACTATCAGCGCTCGGGTTTGATGTTTATCTAGATTCTTTGTCATACTATTATATTTTTTAGATTATTTTGCATAAATAATAGGCTGTAAATATTAGTGTGGGTAGATGTTTAGGACATTTAAATATAAATGAAAATAATGTGATTGATGACTTTTTGACAAAAATTAGTTGTACGATGTAGCGGGCGAAGTATGTGCGGCGTGAACTGAACGCTCCGTGTACGGAACAGGCATTCTTCTTGCACTTGCACAAGCGGCCGCGACTCCTTTCCACGTGATTTATGAGCATGAAAATATTTGAGATTTTCATGTTATGTAAGAGGTATTTAATAAATGTATATTTCAGTTGCAATTGTAAAATTTAAAGGATTTACAATTCATTGTCATTATGATTACAACTGAAAGAATGCTTAATAAGAAAAAGAATATATGAGATTTGCTTTAATCAATATTTTTTGCCTTTAAAATACTATTTTGCAAAATAAAAGAGTTTTCGAAAATTATATCTAATAATTTAAACTTAATTTAATGTTACTTCGAACTTAATTTCTTTCTCAAATCAAATAGTCTCATTTGTTAATATTGAAACTAATTTCTCACAAATTTCTGCATGAAACTAGCCAATACTACACTCACTAACGATGCTGAATGTCACAGCCGCATGTCAAGTCCAGAATTGTTTCAAAAAGCACACACTACTTACGTACCAAGCGACACTATCACAGACACGGTAACACTAGTACAAGTGGTCGGGTTTGCTTCTCACTCGAGTGTGGAGGAAGAAGCGGATGAGACTGGCTTATATACGCCGGGACTCGGCGAAGAGTTCCTGCGGGGCGACGGCCGCGCCGCGCGCCGGGCACAGAGCGAGCGATCCATTTGGCGCCCTATGTGAGTGTTCCTTTTTGGTGAGATATAAAGTTTGCGAGAGCAAAGTTATCAAAGTTTTAATTTAAAGTGGAACTGGAACACAAATTTGTATTTTTTTACACCTTACGTTTTCTCTGCGCTACCAGAGCAAACATAATTTTTTTAAACCATTCGCTGGCCTATTTCGAGAATTTCACGATCTCGTTTAATCGAATCCGGGCGCCTTTAACTCCTGGTTGCCCGCGCCGCCAGCCCGCCAGGCCCGCGCTGCCCGTGGCGCGGTGACGTGCGGTCGCACAGGGAGTTGAAGACCACGCGGAGATCTCAGATGCTATGATAACGCGTATCAGTGACGTTGTGCTCCACTGAAAATTAAGTTTTTCGGTGTTAGCGCCGTTTAAAGTGTGAAACAAATTGAAAAAAACATTTAAGTTGTTCCTTATTTGATTAAACATAAAATCACGACTATTTCATACTTAAACTGACGACACGACTCACGGGGCAGATAGAGTCAAAAGTGTCGAAAAGACAGAAAGGCCACGTTAAGCTGTATAATTAAATTATTGAGATTCAAAAAGTGGTAGGCTGCAGCCCATCGCCTGCAATCAGAATCCCATGTTTATAAGAGAGACGCTCTTCAGAGCAGCAGCCGGCACGCACCACGTCTATTCGCTACCAAACTGCATAAAAGCTTGACTCTAAACAAATGTGCACCTAGTCTTAGTCGCTTTTTGCGATATGGGAAAGAGATGAAGAGGACGTATCGTAATGCCGGGAACCACGCGACACTTTTTATTTTAGCTGAAGTTCATAATATCACTGGGTACTAATGTGTAGACGTAGCCTTACAGACTTTTCTAGCCCCTTGGCTCTGTCTATCCTGTAACAGATAAAGATGTGATTATAAGTTGCAATCTGCGCGGCAAGATGTTAATCTTGCCGCGCAGATTGCAACTAGCATAAATGTTAATTTATGCTATCAGACGAGCGTAGAAAATGAATGGAACGCGGTATTACTGGAGGGCCTTTCTCTCCCCGGGCGACACCCCGGCCGTACTCACCTCTGGAAAGGAGTTCGGGGTGCGACTGTTGACTATGATCTCGTATAAGTCAGGATAGTTCTGTAGGGCCATCAGTTTTTATAATTCTTTCAACTAAAAGTCTGCTCTAAAAGCTGAAGATCTTATCTAAAGCAAAAGTAAATGTCTTATCAAATCAAGATAACACAGCTGTGTTCTGGAGACGCAGACGGCAAACAAAGTAGTTCATAAGCTCATGACATTCAAAGCGAGGAAGTTCTCGTCATCTCAAAATGTTCCATGTAGTAAGTAATTGTTAGGCATGAGTCTATATGAAAAAAAAACATTACATTCCATAGAAAATTATGTAAAAGTTGCAACTGTATTTATGCAAAAGTTAAATACTAACCTATTTTAGGATACTTTTTGACTCTCTCTACCCCGTAAAATTTAAAAGCGTGATGATGCAAGTATTTCAAGATGAATATGAATGAAGCAATATACCTAAGTATGCATACCCCTGCGGGAAAGAGGCATGATGCTCAATGAATTTAAGAATTCTGATTTTAGGCAACGCTGAAAAATCTTTTCTCTTTTATGTTCTTCTTTGTATGGTATTGAAACTGAATGAATTTAAAAAACTTATTATGAACGACTGAATTAAAAGCTCGATTCCGATCAGATTTTGAGAGATACATATGATTTTATTTTAAATATTTAATTAATCAGCATTTTTTTATTAAAATAAATGAACTAATGTAATGGTGCACTCGTATAGTGCAATGGTCGTACAGATTGCATCACATCTCCGCCGTCGCCTCGCCGCGGGTCGCGGTAGTTCTCAGAGGGACAAACAGAATTAGGGACCCTTTTTTATGGGTTCGCACACAAATAATAAGATCGGAATGCATAATTTTATGATGTCCTTCTTTATAATGTAACAATACCAAGAACTTGTCAAGTTTGTCACTCCATTTTTTATGGATTTTAGTGCAGAAACATTCAGATGATTGTGATATATAAAATAGATAGTATAAATAACTGGTAACTTCTTAACTTTAATTAATTCATTTCAATCAAAATAGACCCAACTAGGGTCTACTTTAAAAAAATTGCTTTTCTCTTGAATTCAATCAAAATTTAGTAAGAAAGTTCACGTCTACACCCTTAACGATGTAGTTAGATTGAAATTCACAGGCCTCGAAGGCTCCACGTGACAGGCCGCTAGCCCAACACCTTAAAAAAGTTTCAAGTATTATATTTATATGCAAAATATGCGCGAATCTAAACTACGTTTTAATTTAAATGCATAGTGATACATCAGCGATGTTTATTTATAAAGTTTTTCAAAAGACATTGCCATAAATTAAGTCGTATTCTTTAACTTTGAAGTCTTTGTAATTAGAAGATAGCACAGTGCGGTAGTTTGTGCAGAGCAGCCACAGTCACTGACACCAGCAATCGTAATTCTATCGTATCGTGCCGTGAGCTTGTCTTGTTCACCATCAGACTTATAGTTTTAAGGTCAAACACTTACAAAGTTCTAAAAAAGAGGGTGGACGAAAGGATAAGGTAACCGTACATTTTCAAACAACACGTTTCACAGTGTGAAATTCTTCCTCGGTCATGTATCATGAATTGTTTCCGAGTTATGTATGATCTGATGCTTTTACGGTGAAGGAAAACATCATAAAGACACCTGCACATTCATTATGTGTAACCATGAACCAGAAAGGGGTAGGTTCCCCTGCAAAGGTTGCTAAGAGTTGCTTCGGCTAAAACCCCGACTCATCCAATCCAGAATCATGGTCTTAAGTGGACCGCGGGCTCCTCTTCAGAGGAGACCGGCCGTTAATCGGGATTAACTTCAGAAGGAGGAAAAAGCTCTCGAAGTTCCGAAGTAGAAAACAAGATAAGACCGAAACTAAACCAAGGCTAGATTGAATTATCATTTATAACTCTTAATAACGTCTACAACATCTCATTCCATGATCTGTCCGCCAGCTATGTCTCCACTGAGAAATAGATCACATGTTGTTAAAACCAGGTGATATTAACCAGTTAACTGGACTGGACTTACGCTGGTTACTTCTCGATTGAGAGATTGTGTACCGTGATAGTTTACGCGACCAGAGCTCTCTAGTTCCGATTTATCTACAACTAGCTGCAGCCGGCGACTTCCGACGAGTTCCGTCTAATGGATAATCATTCAATTAACAAGAAATAAATTTAAATCTTGTCATCTCTCTCGATGGCTCGATGTTCAAACAGAACGGACAGATTTGTGTCACCCTTGTTGTGATCGGTGGTTTAAATATGACTATCTCAGTCATTGATCTTACAAAATAATGGGTCGGTTAAGTTGGGATTAAAACTTTTAGGAAGAATATTGCAATGAAAGTAGGACAAAAAATGTGTGCTCACACGTCACGACGCGTCAAATATCACACTTCATTTCGCGTCGTGGGTAAAATGCAAGTGAAACACGGCGACGCAGTGCCTGCAACTTCATTACATATCGATTTGAAGCGGTTTTTACTTACGCACAAATTCTTCTATCAACAACAGTTTTTGTCAACACTTTACACTCTTACTACTACACTTAAAGACACAGTTTTTAATAAAGGATTGTTATTAAAATAATATTGAATGTCACATGATAACACCGTGAATCACGATTCGGCGCCAACATTCACAGAAACTAATGTGCGTAATAGTTAAACTATTCTGAGAATTATTTTGGTTCCCGAAAGACAGACTCACTTATTCTGAAAGATATACGGTTGAAACTTGACTATCTTTTGTGGTATGATATATTTTTTAATTGGTTGAATCGACACGTGTCTCTTATCTGTGTGTAAAATCCTGATTACTCGAATGAATGAAAGACGACTTATGTGCAACTGGATGTATAATGTACTACGTCGTAAACCGCTTGTGCGGGAGTTTGCAAGACAGCTTACTCGGCTCGATTTTATAATATTGATGTCATTTATTCGGTTTGTAGAGTATTAATACATTACTACAATTTCATTCCAATGAGTTCAAACTAATTTAAATATAATAATTTTTACTTATTGTATAACTCTGATGATCCCGTTCTTTTGCAGTGGAATCGTGTTATTTTATGGCATTTATAAACCAGTAACACTAGTGCATACGTTGAGAAATTTCACAAATAAAGTGCAATTTCTAGAAAATGGTTAATTTATTTCGATTTTGATTGACGTTAAGAATTAGTAAAGTCATCTTTCATTAATCTGGAACTCTATCAATATAATTCCAAAAATCTAATTTCTTAAATTATTATCCTTGGTATAAAATGGTTCTATTTGTAGAGGCAGACATTCACTGAGATCGCCCAGATATCTATTTAATATCATTTGGGATCAGTAACTCCAAATGGAATCCAAAAATAGTACAATTATAGCAATCCTGATAAATGTCCTAGGCCTCCTCGCGATCCTATTTGGGATATTAAAGAAGTTTTAAGGATAAAGAGAATATAATCCGGGTTTCCTTCGACATTTTTATATTGCTTGCGCTGCTCTTTGAAAACAATATTATAAATCTAAGTATATCGATATTATAAAATAATTGTTTATTGATACGTTTATTGTGTTTTGCGAATAAACTTCTACATCGATTTTATCCGGAAGTAACATAGTAGAAAGTTGGAGCGTTGGTTTAGCAATAATTGTGTACACACATAACTCAGAAAATAGTCATCGGCTTTGGTGGGATTTGAACGTATTCCTCACGCTTTTTGAACCCGGTATCTCAACCGTGCGATCACCAATTACTTTAGTTTCAGTTCTCATGAAAACCAGATACTCGATCGATCCTCGAAGTAAATTTCGAAACTAGCGTTACGAGATACTAACTCAACGATACTATATTTTAGAATAAATACGTAGATAAACATCCAAGACCCAGTCCAATCAGAGAAAGTTCGTTTCTCATCATGCCCTGGCCGGGATTCGAACCCGGGACCTCCGGTGTCACAGACAAGCGTACTCCCGCTGCGCCACAGAGGCCGTCAAAAAGCTAACTAGCATTATCTTATAACGCAGAGCCTAAAACAATTAAAAGGAGTTCGTTGAAATTCGTAAACGTGATTGTACTCGTATAGCTCCCATCCGGCTGTTCCACTTCCTTCCAATCTCAACACTACTGGTCGTTTCCAGAATTGCTTGGAAATTCCCTATAATCAAGACATGTTCGTATGAGTCATTTCAATAAAACATGACAAAATTTCAATGCGGTTCCACTTTTTGTCCCCGGACAAAAAAGAGGACCTTATTGTGTCTGTCTGTGGAGTCTTAACAACAAAATCGTTGAAATCTCTCCTTACATATTAAAAAAAAAGTTGATTGAAGTACTTATATAATTAATACTGGATACATTTAATGTAAATAATTTTCTCGTGGTACCTTGCATCACTCAATATTATTGTTAAACAGTAAGTATACAATTTATGTTAAGCGGACAGAATTAACAAACACAAACAAGTTTGAATTTCTTTTCAGGATTCGTCTGTTTTTTTATTAAATCACGAAAACTACTAGTGATAGAATTATTGATGCTTGTTTACAGATAAGCAGTCAAACAGATGTATAGCCTTCACCGATATAAATCATTGTTTGTGATGTGGCACATACTTCAGGCTCATCGTTTGACGGCTCTCAACCTCGCTGACGAATGCGGCCGAATCGATCGCATAATAGTTGTCCATTTGTCTGTCTGCACATCTGCTTTTGAGGAAAACATATTTTTAATTTGTGGGTTCTGTTGACAAATTTTACTTAGTTGGTACTCAATCAAAAAACTTATTCAACATTGATTTTGAAGGGTTTTAATGTAACTTTCGAATAAGATTTGGAATTTACGTTAGTAAAGAGGTATCAAAGGCACGCATACAATGCGGGGGTGTACAATAACGAATAAGTTAGAGTTAACGAATAAAAGAAGGCAAATATGGAAGCAACATAAACAAGCATTTATAACCCGCAATTTTTATAATCAAAAGCTCTCTCTTTGGAAAATAATTGTATCGTTTAAATTGTGCCGTGTGGTTCCCGGCACTATTACAAAAAAGAATAGGACCACTCCATCTCTTTCCCATGGATGTCGTAAAAGGCGACTAAGGGATAGGCTTATAAACTTAGGATTCCTCTTTTAGGCGATGGGCTAGCAACCTGTCACTATTTGAATCTCGGTTCTATCATTAAGCCAAATAGCTGAACGTGGCCATTCAGTCTTTTCAAGACTGTTGGCTCTGTCTACCCCGCAAGGGATATAGACGTGATCATATGTATGTATGTATCGTTTAAAAAATACCAATATCTCTATACTGTGGGTGCGTGTGACACAGTGTCACTTTTTAATAAAATTAAGATGAATTAACATTATCTGTTAAAGCTTAAATTAATTCATGCTGAAGAATGAACACTCCAAAATAAACGTAAGAAACCCTAAATACCATTTCAAAGTCCAATATTTCCCGGTAAGCATAACAATCGCTGGACGACGTTTCAGACCATGAATACATTTCAATGCATTGTTTTTTATGAGACCGATTTTCATATTCAGAGGCGAGCCGTGATTTTTCCTCTGAACGGGATTAAAATCACCATATTTTGGTCAGATTATTCAGTTGCCGTCTCATTTCTGAGTAATTTGAGGACAATGGTTTAAAAATTGATAGATTATCCTATTGGCCGCTCGAAATCAATGTGAGAGTGGAGAGTTCCCCGGGCTGGACTTTATACCGCGCACGTGACGAAATCTGTTGTGACACAAATTCCAACTTAAATTGCTTAGTCTACAGTTATTACTCTTTTCGTTTACGAACTGGACGATTACCTACGGGGACTCTTATAACTTTTTTAAAACATCCCCAATTTCATCCATGAAGGTTTGACAAAGTCGGAGAACTTTTTCAATCAGCTCTGCTATTAATAATTTTCATCCATTCTCTCGACATGTTGAAACCATCGCATAAAAGTCTCTTTGATTTCGTTAACTACATCCACTTATTACACCTTTTTCATTATCTCTTACTATAAGAATTAAATAAATATATAAATATAAATATATACGGGACAAATTACACTGATTGAATTAGCCTCGAAGTAAGTTCGAGACTTGTGTTACGAGATACTAACTCAACGATACTATATTTTATAATAAATACTTATATAGATAAACATCCAAGACCCAGGCCAATCGGAGAAAGTTCGTTTCTCATCATGCGCTGGCCGGGATTCGAACCCGGGACCCCCGGTGTCACAGACAAGCGCACTACCGCTGCGCCACAGAGGCCGTCATTTATAATAATAATTCGTCGTAATTATAATAATAATTCTTTATTTATTTATCTAATGTTTTTTGTTCCTTTTCATAAAATCCAAACACAAGTCCCGAATTTACTTTTGGGCTTACTTAACCTGTGTGAATTGTTTCTTGTATATTTATATCATTAATATCATGGCAAAGAGAGAAGACCACTAAAACTGATGATGCACACGACTGTTATTTTCCAAAATTATTAGCCGGTATCGACTTTATCCAACTCCTGTTTCCCGCCGGCGGCCACAAAGGGCGCGGCGGAGATACGGCCGTGTTGTTATTCTAGGTTAGGGTCCTGCGCAATACCTATCTAATATAAATTCGGTCGTCAACATGTCAATTTGTTTCTATAGAGCAATTGAAAGCAAGTTCCTTCGCGTTGTGAGAATCGTGTGACGCATCGGTAAGTAAGACGTGCGTAAGCAGGTTCATCTAGTGTTGGTCAGGTACTGAAGACACATTGAATGCGTGCCGGCCGCTTCTCTTCCAGAATAGATTACTAAAGAATGAGGCTTACAAACTTGGGATTCTTTTTTGTACGGACTGTCTGGAAACCTGTCATTATTTATATTTTGAGATTCTGAAAGAATCTCATTTCCCTCGTACAAAACATTTGAGCCTTGTTGACGTGTCGATTATGACATACCAAATTGAAAAGGTTTTTCTTTTATTTTCACAAAAAAATATAATCCTGCCCGGTGAGGTAGAGACTACATCTAGCCATGAATTCATTAAGTTTTTATAAGCTCATCGATATTTCACCTCAACATAAAAAAAAAAACAAAATATGAAAGGGTCTAAAAAAATTTAATGAGAATGTTGCCTGTAATATGTGCTCGCGATTCTTTTTATTTGTTATTCGGAAGATACTTAATTTCTATAGAAAATATACATACCTATACATAAAATCACGCCTTTTTCCCGTAGGGAGTGAGTAGGCAGAGACTACATCTTTCTACAGATGTAGAAAATATAAGTCTTCGAAATCTTTTGTTGTTCTTGTTTTACTGGAAACTAGCTGTGCCCGCGACTTCGTCCGCGTGGAATAGTCATTTTGGGCATCATTGAAGCCCTCAAGGATGAATAATTTTCCCCAATTTTATTCACATTCTCCATTATTTCTTTGCTCCTAATAGTTGCAGTGATGTTATATAGCCTAAAGCCTTCCTCGATAAATGGTCTACTCAACACAAAAATATTTTTTTCAATTCGAACCAGTAGTTTCTATGATTAACGCGATCAAACAAACAAACAAACTCTTCACCTTTATAATATTAGTATAGATGATACCCAAATTTGTTTTTCGTATGTTCTACAGTTGGAAAACCTCCAAAGTAGAAACATATTTAGATACCCCCCTTTGCAGATTATAGCACATTGTGTATCGGTGAATGATAAATAGGAAGGAGAGAGGTGTACTCGTATTAACATAGACACCTGTTTCAGTCCGTAGCAACGGGGTAATCCGGTTCACAGATCTCTGGATAGTTCAGCAAATGCGGTTGCCCGGGGACGCTGTGTAAGATGTTTTCATCTGTGATTGTATTTGATGGTGAAAAAACTTTAGTGACAAATTTGGATGGCTTAAATTTATAGGCGTATTTTGATGTAACATATAATAGGCAGCAGCAGATCGCTCAATATAGGAACAAAAGTTGATAGAAGTCATTAAATTTTGCTCAATTTTTTTTTACTGATGTCCTAAATATACCAGTATCACCAAGTATTGATTGCACTGATTTGCAGACAACACACAGTTTCTTGAAAAGTATATTTATCGACGAAGAAGTCCTTAACATAAACTAATCGTTACCTAGACTATCACAGAGCGACCTGTGACCTTTGACAATGAGAGGTTTAATTTAGCACCAGACCTTATTATGATATTAACATTGACTAAGCAACTGTTTAGTAACTATGGACTCCTACTTAAACTGCCATTATTATGATAGCGTGGGATAACACTAAACTATCGAAATGAATTAATTGAACGTTTGCGGGCTCCAAATTAATGTGAATGATGGCGCCCGCTGAGGCTTGATGTGCTTGTTGGCTCGCGGCGGGCGGTGATCAGCAGAATTGTTTGTTATTCTGGAAACAACGCAATCAAAATACAAAATAATTGTTGTTCTTCAGGGTGTGGCAGGCCTACGTCACATGAGCTTTGAAAACAGCTCGTAACTAGGCGGTTACTTAGAGCGTGGAAATGGCAATGCTTGAAGAATAAAATTCATGATGAAACAAACCTTGATTAAATCGGCGACGTTCTGGTAACAGGTCAGATGGAGAGCAATTCAAATGAGTTTTGATAGTAATTTTCATAAACGTGGGTGATGAAAACAAATAAGTATGCAGGGATCATGGCTTGTTGGGGTGGATATTAGGGAAAGAATGAAATATACTTATACATATATTGCTTACAAATTCGAAAACGCCAAAAGCCACTTCTAATTTAGCCGACTTATATGATAGAGGAAAGTGGTGCAAACGTTTAAGGAACCTCAAATGAATTGGGAAAAGACACGATGAAAAAAAATACAACTGTATAGTGGCTTCTTAAAATATTTGTGATTTGCCTTGACTTGTGACATATAAACCACGTTTTTACTTCTTACGTTGTAGTCAGAGCCAACAGTTATCTTCAAGATTGAAAAGCCACTTACACCTGTATGGCTAAATGATGGAATACATATTTAAATAGTCATACGTAGCTAGACCATCGCCTAAAAGAATAATCCCAAGTTGATCAGCACTTACGAATACGAGGGAATGCCCTGTGGTAGAAGATCATTTATTTGATTGACGTCAACGCTTCAAAAGAACAGCTATACCATTCGATGATATTTGAGAATCGAATTGGCGCCCATTAGTGACTGCCTTTTACAAAACTGATTCGCCTGAGTGGAGGTGAGAATCCGGGATCGATAAGGTTAAACGTAAACCCTGTAAGTCAATATATTACAAAAGATAATTATGCTAAAGATGTTAGTTAATACCAAATAGAAAATTTCAGTGAACTAGCCGATGTGTAGAGGCTTCAGCCATGTACCTTTTAGTTTTCTGACAAACAATTTGTTATGTTATTTAATCTAAAGACCATCTTACTTGTTAATTACGTATACCTAAGTATACTGAAACTGTCATTTGTCAAAATAAAACGAATTCATGAATATTCCGTTGTCGATTCATTTGGCACCATATTTTTTTAAGTACCGAGAAATATATTTTTCACTGAAAACATAATAATATTCTTGTAACTGCTTATCTTTTTGTCAATCCAGCCATCTAAATGTCAAAAATGGTTTCAGAGTTAGTTAAAAATCAGACGGACAACCAATTTTGTCATGTTACTGTAGATAATATTGGAATAGAACCACGTGTTAAAACATAACATATTTTGATATAATTTTGAGTGACACATCGATTTCATTCATTTGTATGATTAGATGTACGATAAATAATTTATAATATGTTTCTTTCAATTAGCGTCTTGGATGTTCAAACATCATGCTTCTGTCCCGGAGTGGTAGACAGAGACGTCGTCTTCCTACTTGTACCTGCCACTGTCCCTGCGTGCTTCTTTTGTTTTAGGAGTATCTACAATTATTGTTTCATGCAAGCTCAGTTTAGCTTTGAAACGTACTTTGTTTTTTTAGTAACATATTAATTAAAAAAATAATAGTGTTGTATTAAGACGTCTTTTCCATGATTCTGATGATTTAGCTGGTATATAATGATTCTGCATCAGGTGTTCCAGATCTTCGATTATACGCCAACAGAAAATGCTCATCAGGCTGAACAACTTTGGTTAAGACGTAATTTCGACAAAATTTTTTTACTGTTTTATATGTATTTATAGTAAAATTCAAATGAAACTTAATTTAAGTAAAGTTTGAATTAAATTTTTGGCAAAGTTAATGAGTGTCTCTGAAACTTGATGCCACCACGCCTGAATATTGTTATGATTATACATTTTAATAAATAATACATAATGATTATTGTTATGTTGTAATGTGACCCATGAGAAAGCACCGTAATAGTAATTTGTATGAAGCAGTAGGCGACGGGGAACATTATCCTTTGTATTTATATGAAGACAAAAATAACATAATTATGTTTTTATACAGATTATTATTTTCATTTTCTACAAAAATGTCTTTGACTATGAGAAGCTTACCTATTGATCTAAGATCAAGTAGTAGGAAGTAAAAAGTTCTAGTTGTATGGTTTTTCCTTGATTACATAAATAAATCATACTACCTGATACAGCGTCTGCTCTCGCGCAGATTTTTAAATTAATTCAAGGGAAGACCTTTATTTAACTAAGAATTATTTTCTAAGTGCATGGGCTGGAAACTTGTCTCTATCTGAATCTCAATCCAAGCTCAACGCGGTTGTTCAGTCTTTTCTAGACTGTGACGTCCGTCTTTAAGCCTAGCCTAGCCTTTGAAATACATCACGCGTCTATATACGTGATGTGTGAAGTATGTCTAGCAAAGAAAACTATCTAATTGGTTGAAATTTGACACAAAGTTTCCCATATTTCTCATACAGAAGACAGCCCGGGCAAAATCTAGACTCTGCATATTATGTTATACATGTAGTTTTAAAAAATTGCTTATATTTTCATATCCTGTCTTCGCCGTACAAAAAAAAGTCATACATTTGAATCGAGAACCTCCTCCTTTGGAGTAGGTTAACAAACACCCGTTAGCATTTGAAAAGATGGTTTTCTCGGGAATAACAGACAAGTAACAAGTTCCGAGTATCAAGTTAACAATAGTTGTGACTGTTGCTGCGCCGCCGCGGGGGCAGAAATCTATGGACTGGAACTGAACGACTCCGAATAGCACGAGATACCAGAATTGTCATTTGTATTTGAAACTATTTTATCTGAAAGCGAAGGCAAAACATAACTCCCGAAATATTTGCATTGCAGATTGTAAAGTTATTTTAGGGAATAGGTTAGCATACTGTCCTCATCTGAATCTCAATTCCATGATAAAGTTATCCAGCTAAAGGTTAGGGATAAAAACGAGATGTATGTTTGTATGTTGGCAAATAGACTAGGAAGTGAGGTTTTCAGGAGTAAGTAATAAAGTCAAAATACCCAAAATATATTTATTTTACTACCTATGATAGTAGGTACGTTAAACCACCACGTGGGCCGTACACTTCGTCAATGATAGCAGGATCGATGACGTCAGCACACGTGGCCACATTCCGATGTATCTGTCGCAGTTGATCGTCGTATCGCGAGGATATCGACACACCCACTCTTAAGTGCTAGTGATGCGGGGCTATCTTATCGATAATCGCGTTAGTTGACATCTACTGGTTTTTATAGTCAAAGTGGTAATTGTTTTTCGATCCCTACTTTGTTCATCACCGCCCTCTTGCTTCCTTGCTGGCGAGGAGTCCGGGGTACTCCTTAATCCATGATCCTGGATTGGATAGCTCAGGTTTGTCGTTTTGAACTTAATACAGGAACATATTTTTCTTCTTCCTCTTGGCTATAGTCCTGGTTTTTACACAAAGTGACTCTCATATGACCATCCGCAGCCTTTGCGGGGTAACCTGACCCTTATTGGAGCGATCATGGTTGCATCCAGTTGCCTGAATGTGCAAGTTTCCTCACGATGTTTACCCTCACCGTAAGAGCACCGGTTAGTATTCAAACTAATAACCACTTAGAAAATAGTCATCGGTACCGGCCGAGGTGGGATTTGAACCCTTACCTTTAGGTAATGCTCATCACGCAGTTTAACCAGGTCCTTACCTATTCGATCACCGAAAGAGAGAAATATTTTATTTAAAGATTACGTTATTTAAAGAATCTGTGAATCTATTTCTAGAGCAATTAATAGTGATTAGTTTTCGTGAAGACTGTAAAATTAAATCAATACTGTAGGCGTATCAACAGACTTTATCAATCAATCATTAACTTGCGATGAGTACTTTGAAGCATTACTAATTATCACTAAAAGCATTTGGTGATATTATTTAGATAAAATTAAGTGACAGATTAGATACAGAATATGTAATGAATTCAATCAAAATTTTTTCGCCCTTGTATGTTCTCTAGAAATTTCATTGTAGCGTTTTCGGATTGAAACATACTTTTATCCATAACAAGTAATGTATGTACTCGTATTTAACGCTTTTACGATAAACCTGTTAATCGGAATTTGATGAAACTATAAAGCAGATAATAAAGGTTATATACATCAGAACATATCTCTTCATGAACACCCAAGCAATTGGTTCAAAAAATATATATTTTAGTAATATTATACTTGCCTGAAAAAAATTATCAACAGTTATACCTACTTATAAAAGCGAAAAAGCTACGTGTGAGTTTTATTTTCATATAGTTTTACTATCGTCTGACGCAAATGGCATTCTGTACTCGTTTCGAGTCTTGATTGAATCGCTACTTGGCGTTGGCGTGATAATTAATTCATGTGATTAAGCGATAAGTCGGCGCGTGGCCGCTCTGTAACGCGATATACTTAGACATCTGTTAGTAAATCGTGTTATCACTTTAATTAGCCTACCATTACATAAGTAAAATAAATCTTAATTATCTAACTATTTTTTTTTAATTATTATTAAAACGAAACGAAGATAAACTTTCGACTTACGTATATAACCCATTGTATATTGGAGATGATGAAATCAGGAAAATTTGGGAGGAAAAATATTTGAAAATATTCAAATGGACGGAAATATATTTATGCCTTTTCATAACAGAACTACGATATTTGGTGACTCAATAGAATTCCACTGTTAAGAATTTACCATACGTGATTATATTATAATGACGCCTTTTTATCACTGTTGTACATGTCTATCTTAAAGTAAGAAGTAGTCCTTAGTTAATTACGTTCTAAATTAATTTCCATTTCAGACGGCTTTTAGATTACGGCTTCCTCTTTCACTTCATTCGTTATAGTGAAGCATGACATGAATAAGACCCAACAATAACTAATACATTACATACCGACCGCGAAAAAATATGGTGCTTTAAGCGAATTAAGCCAAACGTTCACCGTTCATTGAAATCTGAGTTAAAAATTTCGTCAGCGCGGAATCGTGAACGTGATTTGCGAGTAACCGCACTGCTGGCCACAGCGACGAGCGCCTTGTCAAGTCGCATTCAAGTTGCAAAAATGATAAAGACAGTGAGCAAACGCAGCAAGGAACGGACGCATTCCTTATTGTACGGCCGCGTTACGTGCACGTCTCCAAAACACCGTTTATCGATAACTCATTCGCATCACTAGACCGCGAATTCGATTGAATGAACCGAGTACATTTTGTGACTGTGAGAAACGTGTGTTAAAAAGTTGTCCTTTGAAAAAAAATGATCCATGATTTTTTAAGAATACAATATTATATGTACTTCGCTATAAAGTAATTACAACTCTTTACGTGTTTGGGTAAGTTTTTTTATAAAATAGTTTCTTTTTATATTTTTGAAACGTTGAAATGATATTTTTACAGTAAGAAAGCTGTTACATTAATTTAAGTATTCATAAACAACCTACCACTTGTCACGAGGCTTAGCTTGCGTGGGAGTTTCCCAAAGTCGTTTATCGCGGATGTATATATAAATATTGTACATGGCAAATTTCATCGAAATTTATTCAGTGGTTTTAGCTGTGCTTTAGGAGATAAGTCGGTCACATTTTGTTCTACACAGGAAGATACTACTTACACCGACTTCAAAAAAGGTAAGTTTGTATGCGACAGCTTGAGTAAATATTAAGTTCTTAACTTGTTGATCCTTCAATAATTTTAGAATTACAACAATCCTCTTACTTTCTTCATAATTTTCTTTCAGTATATATATATATATAGAGGTCTTGATTCTATTTTTGTATAAATTTAACATGTAAATCGGAATGGTCACACATTAGCGCGCGCGAATTCGCTCGTAAAAATATGCATTGCGCTAAATTCAAACAATAGTGTAGTGTCGGAAATTGGAGGGACCGAAGAGGACGTCACTTCGAGAATCGCCAAGGCAAGAGCAACCTTTGCACAGCTCCGTCCTGTATGGCAATCACGGAAACTGACTAGGAGAGTTAAGCTCAAAATATTCCGGTCCAATGTGAAAACCGTTTTGCTGTATGGGTGTGAGACGTGGAAGGTCACTAAAGACATCTTGCACCGTCTCCAAGTCGTCATTAACCGCTGTCTTCGCCGTATTCTCGGTGTTTACTGGCCTGAGAAAATCTCCAACGTAGACCTGTGGGAACGCTGCGGTGAGACTCCGATCGACCAGCAGATCAAACGCCGCAAATGGAACTGTATCGGCCACACGCTCCGAAGGGACCCCGAACACATACCGAGGCAAGCCCTAGACTGGAATCCCCAAGGAAAGCGTAAACGTGGCCGCCCTAAACAGACCTGGCGGCGGACAATCATCGCAGAGGTGAAGAATCTAGGGAAGACTTGGAGCGAAATAAAACGCGAAGCTCAAGACCGAGCGGGATGGCGACGCACTGTGGATGCCCTCTGCCCCAGCTAGGGGACATAGGACCTTAAGTCAAGTAATTCAAGTTCAAACAAGTTCAAAATGTTATATTTTTTTACGCTTGCAACCTGAAGACTCCTTGCAACCTGAAGACTGCTTCAGGTTGCATAATAATATGGATATTTTTTCTGTTTTCTTAAGCTTTTTGTATAATGAGGGGGTAGGCGGCCGATTACATTAGTCAAACCTTTCGTATGTCGACATTTTGGCCGTTTCAGCGATTATAATCACGACACGTGTCGTCATCAATGGCGTCGGCATGGCTCTCGTTTAATTATTTAAAATTAATATGCGATAGTTTCCTATCCCGTGCAAATGGCAGAGTGTCCCTACCCTACGAGTAATTTACATGGCGAATTTCGAATTTCTAGATCCAGCAGTCGGGCAACATCTGCCTGTCGGTTTCCTCTTTTATATACATATATTTAAAGACAGAACATTATATTCTTCTTTCAGTCTATTGATGACTGTTGGCTCTGTTTACCCCTCAAGGGATATGGACGTGATTATATGTTATGTTATGTAACATTATATTCCAAGGTGGCCAACTCACACATGGTCTTTCCTTATCTTAAAATCACCAAATGTTTTAAATACGGCATTTCACTTTTATGTGACACATCTAATCTCTATTGATATAATGATGTATTAATTATTATTTTCCTACATAATACTAATACGATTATTATGTAAAGATTACATTGGTTATACAAATAAGGTTGATTGGGGTAGATTAAATGATATGTTAAAAGTAAGTAGCCTTTTGCATATTACTAGACAACATATAATACGAACAGGGATACAAACGTGAGGAAAGTTTCAAAATCAGGTAACTGAATGCAGCACAGACAGTTCTAGCTCAGTTAGGATGAGTTCACACCAAAAGGTAACTGAATGCAGCACAGACAGTTCTCGCTCAGTTAGGATGAGTTCACACCAAAAGGTAACTGAATGCAGCACAGACAGTTCTCGCTCAGTTAGGGTGAGTTCACACCAAAAGGTCACTGAATGCAGCACAGACAGTTCTCGCTCAGTTAGGGTGAGTTCACACCAAAAGGTCGCTGAATGCAGCACAGACAGTTCTCGCTCAGTTAGGGTGAGTTCACACCAAAAGGTCACTGAATGCAGCACAGACAGTTCTCGCTCAGTTAGGATGAGTTCACACCAAAAGGTCACTGAATGCAGCACAGACAGTTCTCGCTCAGTTAGGATGAGTTCACACCAAAAGGTCACTGAATGCAGCACAGGCAGTTCTCGCTCAGTTAGGGTGAGTTCACACCAAAAGGTCACTGAATGCAGCACAGGCAGTTCTCGCTCAGTTAGGGTGAGTTCACACCAAAAGGTCACTGAATGCAGCACAGACAGTTCTCGCTCAGTTAGGATGAGTTCACACCTAAAGGTCACTGAATGCAGCACAGACAGTTCTCGCTCAGTTAGGATGAGTTCACACCAAAAGGTCACTGAATGCAGCACAGACAGTTCTCGCTCAGTTAGGATGAGTTCACACCAAAAGGTCACTGAATGCAGCACAGACAGTTCTCGCTCAGTTAGGATGAGTTCACACCAAAAGGTCACTGAATGCAGCACAGGCAGTTCTCGCTCAGTTAGGGTGAGTTCACACCAAAAGGTCACTGAATGCAGCACAGGCAGTTCTCGCTCAGTTAGGGTGAGTTCACACCAAAAGGTCACTGAATGCAGCACAGACAGTTCTCGCTCAGTTAGGATGAGTTCACACCAAAAGGTCACTGAATGCAGCACAGACAGTTCTCGCTCAGTTAGGATGAGTTCACACCAAAAGGTCACTGAATGCAGCACAGGCAGTTCTCGCTCAGTTAGGGTGAGTTCACACCAAAAGGTCACTGAATGCAGCACAGACAGTTCTCGCTCAGTTAGGATGAGTTCACACCAAAAGGTCACTGAATGCAGCACAGGCAGTTCTCGCTCAGTTAGGGTGAGTTCACACCAAAAGGTCACTGAATGCAGCACAGACAGTTCTCCCTCGGTTAGGGTGAGTTCACACCAAAAGGTCACTGAATGCAGCACAGACAGTTCTCGCTCAGTTAGGGTGAGTTCACACCAAAAGGTCACTGAATGCAGCACAGACAGTTCTCGCTCAGTTAGGATGAGTTCACACCAAAAGGTCACTGAATGCAGCACAGACAGTTCTCGCTCAGTTAGGATGAGTTCACACCAAAAGGTCACTGAATGCAGCACAGGCAGTTCTCGCTCAGTTAGGGTGAGTTCACACCAAAAGGTCACTGAATGCAGCACAGACAGTTCTCCCTCGGTTAGGGTGAGTTCACACCAAAAGGTCACTGAATGCAGCACAGACAGTTCTCCCTCGGTTAGGGTGAGTTCACACCAAAAGGTCACTGAATGCAGCACAGACAGTTCTCGCTCAGTTAGGGTGAGTTCACACCAAAAGGTCACTGAATGCAGCACAGACAGTTCTCGCTCAGTTAGGGTGAGTTCACACCAAAAGGTAACTGAATGCAGCACAGACAGTTCTAGCTCGGTTAGGGTGAGTTCACACCAAAAGGTCACTGAATGCAGCACAGGCAGTTCTCGCTCAGTTAGGATGAGTTCACACCAAAAGGTCACTGAATGCAGCACAGGCAGTTCTCGCTCAGTTAGGGTGAGTTCACACCAAAAGGTCACTGAATGCAGCACAGACCGTTCTCGCTCAGTTAGGGTGAGTTCACACCAAAAGGTCACTGAATGCAGCACAGACAGTTCTCGCTCAGTTAGGGTGAGTTCACACCAAAAGGTCGCTGAATGCAGCACAGACAGTTCTCGCTCAGTTAGGGTGAGTTCACACCAAAAGGTCACTACGCTGCGCGATGCTGCGCGACACAGAGAGGGAGCTACGGCTCCGGGCTAGGAGCGCGGCGGCTGCACATTGTTATTATTATTCACTAGAATCTTTGTAACAGGTGAATTTGTATACCTTTAATGGTAGTTGCTCCACCAACGTTATATATAATAGACACATGATAACTGTGAGCTTCTACCGAGAATGCAAATGAAAACAAACATTGTACATCTTTCTAGTTACTTCTGCCTGAAATCACCCGTAAGGGCTCTCCGAAACTGAGATGAGACAGCTCCATTAGGTTCTAAGAGGGTAGGGTGAGGTTCTAATTTAAGTTTAGGGTACCTACTATTGACCTGACCTTTCATAAGCTTGTTCTTCCCCTTTTACCGTTTCGCACTCCTTGTATAATTGTGCTGTGTTTTAAAACTGCATATAGTAAAATATATCGAATCTCAACTTTGTCATAACTTAACCTAAATAGTTGTGTCACACGACCCCGCGCCCGCGTCCGGTATCCTCTATCGCCGTAAAACGATCGTTTGAACACGGCTCACTTTTTATTTGGAACAAAACATTTACACTATAGAAATAAAGCTGCAGATATTTACAAAAATTTATTAATTACTAGCGATCGCCGGCTTCATCCTACCCATATTTATAGATATAAACCTTCCTCAGAAAACCCTTATTCCAACATTTCAAACAGGAACAATATCCGTTTACAACATTCTGAGATAGCGCATACCTACATACAGACAAAAAAAATATTTGGAGATTTTTAGTGCTCTTCTGTCAACACCACCACTAACTTAAAGATTTTCTGTTTGGTCAGCTGGTAGACTGGCAGAGAATGCCAGTGGGCATTAAGTCCGCCTTTTGTGTATTTTTTTTTATCCTTTTGTAATTGGTTTTGACGTCAATTTACAAATTCACCTTAATGTGTCTTAAGAGTCATGTGCCTGGCTTCGTCTTCCCTTAACATGACGTAAGACGTAAGTATGTATTGTGTACCAGGAGCGCACCTCTGTACCGTCACTAGTTTGTGTTCTGAAGGTAACCTCCGACCCTGAACTGCACGGCGCGGTCGTTGACCCCGCTGCGGCACTGGACGCAAGGTTTACAAGCCTCGATGTGTGTCAAGGCTGTCTGGACTTCCATACCCACTTGAGGAATCTAGTGCCTCCATATATAACATCACGCCTCTTCTTCGGAGGAGTAGGCAGAGACTACATCTTTCCACTTGCCTTAATCCTTACATACCTACTTCTTTCGCTTCATCCACATTCGTAGATCTCTTCATGCACGCTCGTCGATTCGAGGCATTTTTGACCTGACTTTCCGCGTGAAAAGAGTACTTTACAGAAATATAATCAGTACCTGCCGAAGCCCTGTCTACCCCGTAAGGAGCCGTGAGCAATGCGCATTCAGTTTCGTAATCAGTCTGACCTAGAATGGGGTGTCACATGCAATGGATCAATTTTCGTTCGAACAATTTCGCTGAGTTCGATACGTAGTACTACGCCGCCCGCCGCCGTCTCGCTGTGTCGTTGACCTAAATTATATTGATTATTAAATCATTTAGAGTTATAATAAAATCAATTGCATCGGCTTGTATTACGTTATTTGATAATAGCTTATTCCCGGGACTTTTTTCTCGTGGGAATTTATAGAAGCTAATATGTGACCTGATCTGATGAATATGGGACCACCTCAGCAGATAATCCTTACAAAAAAAATATGATTGGGAACTTTATGGTGAGAGGTCAGGTCAACAGCACCTACTTTAAATCGACAAACTTGCATGGAAATATGATAGAAGTGGCCAAAGCGAATATAAAAAGTATGCAAAAATCGTGGGCAGTAAATGTAGGATGTTAGCCAGAATGTGGTGCGTTTGTGACTTTTCTACACAAAATCTACTGGACGGATTTTAATGATATTTAGTACACGGGTAGAATATAACTTGTATGAACACATAGGACGGTTTTTATCCCGAAATTCGCACAAGAGAGAAGCTTCGGACAGCTAAATGTAATTATCGAGAAAACAAGCTAGCTGACATTGTAGCTCAAATAAGTAATAGCACTATTAGTTTTTCTACAAAATAAACAGGAAGTGAGGTAAAAAATGCAAGTACATTTTAATTGATTTATAACTTACTGATAACGCGAAATCTTTATTATGCTTTATTATGCTCCAAATACGATAAAAATAGATATCTGTATAGATTAGGTATTTTTGAAAGATTAATCCTTTGTATTACGCATTTTGTCAGCCCACAAGTGAGTAGCTGATAAGGACAGAACTCGGATTAAAATAAGACAATAGAAATGACATGTATTTGTAAGTAACTAACTTTATATGTCACCGTGTAGCAACTCACAACACAACAGTGTACAGATTTTGGTACTGATGTCGGTGTACCATCAGATTTTCAAGACACATTTAGCAGTTTGTTCGTCCTGGCGTGAGTCCCGGTGACATCCTCACCTCTCTGGCGGGAAGCCTGCAAGAAGATTTTACATGAAGCGACTCTCGTCCGACCTCTGCAACTAATCTAACTCATAGTGAATCAAAGTATCATTATTTCATTCATTCATATAATCACGTTTATATCCCTTTCGGGGTAGACAGAGCCAGCAGTCTTGAAAGACTAAGAGGCCACGTTCATCTGTTACGCTTAATGATAGACTTGAGATTCAAATAGTGACAGGTTGTTAGCCCATCGCCTAAAAGAAGAATCCCAACGATTTACGACATCGACGGGAAAGAGATGGAGCACTTCTACATTATTATACTATCTGTGCGGCAACAAGTTAATGTCGCGCCGTTGGTTCGTCACGCAACTTGTTGCTGGGTGCGCTGTTGTCATACAATGTATGGAGTTAAGGCGAAGCTGCAATATTTTTCAGTTATAAAAAACGTAACATGTTACGACTATTGCCCTGAGAGGCAGGTAGAAACTACATATTA
Source organism: Amyelois transitella (assembly GCF_032362555.1). Taxonomy (NCBI): domain Eukaryota; kingdom Metazoa; phylum Arthropoda; class Insecta; order Lepidoptera; family Pyralidae; genus Amyelois; species Amyelois transitella. The sequence goes on along the minus strand of NC_083530.1, from coordinate 6,407,585 downwards.
AACTATACAAGAGTATTTTCGAACCGTATATACCTGGGTATAAAAATTTAATAACAAATTTTTATACCCAGGGGTGTGGGCTGTGCTATGGCAATTAATAAATGACGGCCGAGATGACCCATAATAATAAATAACATTTTTGAATTTGAACTTAAGGGAGCCGATTTCTTTGTTAATCTATTTAACAATGAAATGTATAATTTATTTGGTGGCTATTATATAATGAAAACATAAATGTATATATAACGTAATAACGTGAACTACTTTTTCCATGTTTGAAGGCATATAATTTTTAATTTGAATAGTACTTATGGCATGACGTAGAATAAAAACATAGTTAAAAGTTTGAATAAACATTTCTGTTATAAAACAAATCGCCTTAACACTGAAGTGTGTTGCGAGCTGTAGTGAGTTGGTAACTGCGATGGCAATTTACTTAAGCTATTTTGAAACTTGAAGAGTCGGAGGCGCACATTAATGTGCAACTTTTGCGCTATTGAAGAGATTTCAGTCATTAATACCTGTGAGATTTTCTTGGTGAAAGTATCGGTTTTAAACGAACCGCCTCGCGGTCTGACATCCGCAACCTTTGCAGGGAAACCTAACCTATAAAGGATCACGCTTAAACTCCAGTTGCCTGAATGTGCAGGTTTCCTCACGATATTTTCCCCCGCCGTAAGAGCATCGATTAACATTCAAACTAAGGTACATAACTCGAGAAAGAGTTATTTGCAATTCAGAAATGCATCAATATCGGCTTCACAGGCAAAGCTCAGATCAAATCTAAGATCTAAGAGGAACGATGAATTTGATGCTCAGCATCAGCAGAAATTAAAAGATTGTTAGGAAATACAGTTACAATGGAAACCTCTCCGCCCGTTACTGCAGTCGCCTCGAACAGTTTTTCCGCCGCGTTCTCAGAATCGCAATAGTTATTATTACACTCATTACGCTACTTTCTTACGAATACGTTACTGGAAGAAAGTTAGATCGCTTCTCGAGACCTAACGATTGTATAATGGAGACATGAGGGGAAAGTATATCTCAATTCCATCCACGAAGTTAAATGTAGTCTTCTGTACTTATGTATCTGTAAAAATATATGTTATTCTAATCGATACGCTTGTTTAATATGACAAAATCCATATTTCCACTTGTGTCAGTGGTCGAATCAGTAAGGTGCCCGGTTAACCCAGGTTCGAATCCCACCGCGGCCATGTACCAATGAATATTTTCAAAGTTATGTACATTAGAACACTAACCGATGCTCTAGCGGTGAGGGAAAACATCGTGAGGAAACCTGCACATTCAGGCAACTGGATGTGTAACCATGATCGATCCAATACGGGTTGGGTTTACCTGCAAAGGTTGCGGAGGTCAGATGGGAGTCGTTTCATGTAAAAACCTGACTCACCCAACCCAGGATCCATGGTCGATGTAACCATGCACATGCCAATCTCTGTATAATAATAATCTTTCAAAAACATTTTTCCTTTTCAGACATTTTGTTTACTTGTAACTTTGTTTACTTAGCTGTGAATCGTTTAAGAAAGTTACAAAAATAATAGACTAGATATGTACCGTACATAAACAGATCGCTAGTTGAGTCACCAGCACCCTACATAGATAATAATTTCAGACAGATAAATCTAAAGTATCAAATCACTCAAAGGAATCCTTTCATCCTCTTTTTCTAATATTCTCTGTGGTAATAACTATTAAAAATTAAAAGATTACATTTTCTGTCATTGATGGATCATCAAAAACATCACAGAATATTAGCGGTGCCATTTAGTAGACTTTCACAATAGGGCTTTTGCTTTTATCACATTCAGAAGCTCTTTCCGGTAATTTGCCTTACGTTTTCTATTTACATATATACGTTTATACGTACGTTTACACGTCTTTATCCCGCACAGGTTAGACAGAGCGGCAACCTGGAAAAGTGATGAAGTTAAGATTCAAATAGTTAAAGAAAAATACTGTATATAAGTGTTTCCCTTGATAGACTTGAAATTTGCACGTGAAGAGAAGCAGCCGGCACACTTTAGGTTCATCTTCGCTGCCAGAGCAGCGTGCAAGTCTTCGTACGTATCACATTTTGTAAATGGCCTCTGATGGACGCGCGAGACGAAAACCCATTTGATGATCGTAATGTTTAACAGCGTTGTTGCTATTTATGTTTACATACGGTCTTATAGTTTTACTGCTTTGTTTGTTGAGAATTGTGAATGCTGTCTGTTAGTTGTATAACGGAATTTGTCTATTAAATCGTTATGATATTTCTTATTAAAATAAAATTTGCTCTTTTTCCACCGCGTTCATTCTGTTGCCTTTTCTTAAAACTTTCACTCCCATTTATTAGTTTTGTGTCCAACATGATTTGATAACTTCTGACTGCTCATAAAGGCATGAAACGCTGCATTCACCAGGTTCGGCATTCAATTTACTTTCAACATCACTATCAAACTTTCCATCTGCAGTAGATACCTATACAACCTCTTTGACTTGCTCCAGACTTCTTGAAAATTTAAATGTCTTGAAATTCAATGTCCAATTGATATTATTTAATCAGTTCTAGTTAAATTTGCGCTATTAAAATAATATTAACAGTAGGAAGTAGGATGAGCGATAGAAAGGATAGGACTATTGTACGTCAAGGTCTTCCTGGCCCATCAATCTTAGGTCATTCTCCTAGGCCACATTCTACCTAGGAGCTAGGGTAACCAGATCTAGTTAGGCATAATTTTTTTTTATAACTCAACTTGTAGGAGTACTGAGAGGAAAATGCGTCAATGTCAACCTAACCTACCTTTCAATCCGGATAAATCTAACTGCTTACGCGGGATTTGCAATAAACGCACAATGTACCCGAAAGAAACCGCGGGAAAAGCTATTCCTACTTCCCTACGAATTAGTATTATAAATGCAAAAGTAACTATAACTTGTTATTGCGAAAAAGAAGCGACACGTTTCTTAAGCAGTAAGAGCTTTTGTTTGTAACGAATGATCTCACAAACTATTTTACCAATTTCAATGACAAATGTAGTTGTTATACAGATATCCAATAATTTATAACGCAGGAAGTACCTGTACTCGCCCTGAACACTTGACGCTCCTGTGGTGACATCTCTGCGCCATAAATCACAACGGCCAATCACGCGACGCTATCAGCCAATAACAGCAAAGAGTCTTAATCGCGCAAGCAAAGATTTCACGGATTGGAGCATATATACAACCTCCACCACAACATCGTCTGTCGCGCGGTTCCCCAGGCATCACCTAGCCTGGCGGAAGATCTTCCCTTTGTGGCGTTGGAGCCCGAATCTTCGGCCCCGCTGCTACATTCTCTCTACACAATACGAGTACAGTATGTCTGGCTACCCTACCGCGCCGCGACCTGTCTAGAAGCTGACAAAGCGACGTGGGAACGACACAGGAATCTAGAAGTAGGTCGCCACTGAATGAACTTAGATCAATTTATGTCTGACATTGCTTTGGCACAGGACAGGCACGCTATTGATGATTGAGATGACTGAAGAAGGACGGAGACTGAGTTAGGACCAGTCAAATGCTTCCCTCGATTTTACCATCACGATACTTTATGATAGAATGTTATTGATAAAAGTACATTATAATCACGCCTGTTTCCCGAAGAATAAGACAGATACTACATCTTTAAAATGCGGCATATTTTTTTGCTTTATACTATTTGTTAAATATAAAAGAAGTGCTGAGTGGACATCAACGCACGGCCAAACCACTGCTTCTAGTAATTAGAAAAGCGGCATGTTCCTTGTAGTCTGTGGGTGCACTAAGAGAGGATTTCAGCAACCGGAAACGGAAATAAACGCGATTTGTGATGCGTGGCTTCGCGCAGGCGTGAATAAACTCTTGTTTATTTTTTAATTCGTTGAAGAAAATTTATAAAGTAAAATTAAAAAAATATAATATACTTAAGCTATTCCATGTTAGAACAGTCTTCTTCTTCACCGTTACCTTTGCCCCCCTTTACGCCGGGTCGGCACAGTACGTTAGTTTTTGCAATTGCTTTCGTCAGTTGTCATCTCACCGATAACTCTTTTTCTACTCACACGTTCCCTTACCCTGTCCTTCTATCTCTTTTTAGTCTTCCTCTATTTTTAAAACCGTCAGTATTAGCACAATTTCATAATACGTCATTTAAAAATTATCTCGCTACCATCGGTATGAGCTCACGTAGAGTAGTATCACATTTCCTTACAGATAACCCGTAATTGTTATTATTGGTCTTCCTCGTCCGGTCACTCCCTCTGTGCTGACCTTGGGGCCACGAAACACGTGTTTATCGAGACTACGACTACGGAATTGACTACATTTCCCAATTGTCTTATAGGTATAGCAACGTAGACTGCAAACAAACAAAAAATAATACATTCATATATCACTAGATCTTTTCACTTGTCACATTCTTGTATGCAGGCTTGTAGGTTTGGAACTGTAAAGTAGGCTGTCTTCAAATTTAAAGTCAATGCATTCTTATTTAATTGTTTAATCATATAATATATAAACAATAGGGAGTGGCTACAACCAATAACCAATAGTCACAGGGCTCTTAATCACCAAGATTGAATTGAGAATCATAGATAATGGTAGTAACAGATTGCTAACCTAAAAGCAAATTCCAAATTTTGTAAACCTCTAACTGTATAATTTCAATAAACTGCGCATTTATCTAGGTTTAGATTTTTAAAAGATAGATATAGAATATAACACGATAATATCGATAATTTTTGTAGACTATCGTAATAGGTGTCAGGTGGCACGTTATAGACAGCAGATAAGAATTTAATTATAATACGACGAGATTCATTACAGCAATATATCAAATCGGAATAATTAGAGTCCAAAGTGCACATTTCATGCGTAGAACGGAATAAATGTCTTACTATTTGCATAATAAATTTGATCCATTATAATAAACTAACTGGTTTAAACCGGTTCACGGTAATTGAACTAATATTTTATTTAATCAATTTGCAAATTTATTAAATTATTTCCTATCTATTAATGAGGCTACTGTTAGTAGTCTCACGTATTTTTTTTACCATTTTGATGGTCAAGGTTTTGTACAGGATTTTGGTCACATATTCAATCAGTATCTAAATTTAATCGACATTATTTTTTAGAGTCTATATAGTTACTTATTGGGAACGTCGTAAAATGTAAAATATCCTTTAAAAAAAACTTGATTTCAGAGATGAAGAATCAAACTCAATTACTTAAAATTCAACAATAATTTGCGATTATTTCACTACATTATTTCGCGCGTTTAGTGGCCACACCTTCGGCTCGCGGAAACAGTTTGACATTTTTATAGCGTTTGCAATTGAATTATTGTGAGGAATGTATGTCACGACGATCGGAACACACCGCGCCAATTTGTACATTACATTTTATTATACGAGGTTTTTGAGCTTACCGGCAAAGGATTGTATGATGGTATCTCATTTTATCTGTTCCATGAAACTCCAGGGGTTGTCTATAAGTTAATAAAACTTATTTCTCTTGGCGTTAGTTCCGGTACACTATACCCTGCGTGGAGTGGAGCCCGGGGTGCGCCTTTGACCACGATCGTGGATTGTGGAAGTCAGGTCACACACCTTAACCAGTTGGGATGACATATTTAGATGCTTGAAATGTGCATTTCACGGGGTTTCCTCACGACATCGTGACGGAGAGAGAACATTCACTTCCTTATATTAAACATGGAAAATCACATTCATGAGTCTCTTCATGAATAAATTCAGGTCTTCATATACAAACAACAGTTACCTCAAGAGTTTCCTAATACTTTAAGATATTGTAAGATAAAAGTAATTACTTATTTTATACATATTTGACGATTACGGGTATAAGAAACGGGAGAGGTCTGTAAGGATTTAAGCAATCCATAGTCTCTGCCTAACCCAATGGGAGACAGGCCTGATGGTGTGTATGTATGTAGATTGAATTCCCCTGAACACCAGTTTCCGGTCCTCATCAAGATCCCAATGCTTCCATCCAACGAGCCGTGTTCTCAGGTTTGAGCCCCGGACCTTCGGAGCCAGCCACATGCGGTTTGCACCGCACTCGGCCGGCAGCAGATTGCATCGTTACCTCAGTTATAAAGTGTAGAATACACAAAGGTGGTGTTATGGAGGAAATAAAAAAAAAATTACTTCTAACCCTCATAACTACGCGATAAAATTGGTACGTAAAATCGTTTCATAAACAGCCGAGTAATCGTTGAAAACTAAAAAAATATCTCTTGTGTGTCAATAAATTAGATGGTTCTATATAACTAATAATTGAATTGCCATGGAAACTAAATGTGCAAGTTTAACTTCTGTTCCCTCAATATTTGTAAACGCTGCGTGAAGTTAAGCACGTAACGACGGGTCGGGTTCAGATGGGTCAGCTATAAAGTATGTCATCTTAGAAGACATTGTAAGTAAATTAAATTATAATCACTTGACTATTTGATTGTTAATTGGATATAGACTATGTTTCAATGCGTGAATATCAAATTTGAATCCCTATTAATTTTGCTTAGGCGACTAAGGGATAACCTTATTAACCATATAACTTTTAGCAACCCTTCACTATTTGAATCTCAAGTCTATAATTAAGCCAAACAGCTGAACGTGGCCTATCAGTCTTTTAAAGACAGTTGGCTCTGTCTACCCCGCAAATATTGTATCTATATCTATACTAATATTATAAAGCTGAAGAGTTTGTTTTGTTTGTTTGTTTTTTTGTTTGTTTGTTTGTTTAAACGCGCTAATCTCAGAAACTACTGAACCGATTTGAATAATTCTTTCACTGTTAGATAGTCTATTTATCGAGGAAGGCTATAGGCTACATTATATCCCGGATTTCCTACGGGAAACGTCAACAATGCAGGTGAAAGTTGAATGAGTCAGCCATCTGCGAGCTTTCCACGCGAACGCTGCGCAAACCAACAAAGATATAGTAAAACAATGTACTAAAGATGTGAAGTACTCATTTTTTGCCACAAAAAAGTCCGCGAGAGCATATATCTATCTCTTAAGGTTTACTTACAATAACCACTTTTATGTTCATTTTTTAAGATTATTTTTTCATTATAAACATAAGTTATTTTGAAACCAATTTTCTTTAATTCAGTATTAATCCTTATCCAAATAAATATGTTTATTACTTTCGGCTTTTCATGTAGACTAAAATTGCCATTTACAGTATATAAATCAGACGAATAGGTTTTGAGATATAGTCGTTATAAACAATTTGCAGCGAACATTTAATACGGCGAACCAGCGTTCTTTCTAATACGCGTGACCGCCTGAGACATCTTAGAAGATATTACTATTTTAAAATAAAGTATCAGCCTGTAAGATCCCACTATTGGGCAAAGGCCTCTCATCTCACTCCGGTCTCCGTTCCGTCGCGGGTAATGATGTGAGCCAAGTCGTCGCCAAGTTGCATAAATTAGCAGCTATAATTGATAAAGCCGAGGAGGATGTTTGCAAAAATAAAAATGATGCCCAAAATAACTATTCCACGCGGACGAAGTCGCGGGCACAGCTAGTGTATGTATGTATTAACTTTGCTGTGTATACATAGGCCTTCGTCTAGTCTAGTGCAAGCTGCTATGCAGGTTTGGTGGCAAAGAGTACATGCTAGATGCTTGTAAAAGTAAAACATACATATATAAAATCACGCCTCTTTCCCGGAGGGGTAGGCAGAGACTGTAAAAGTTGTAAAGTAAAAGTAAACCAAAAGAAATGCTTAGGTATAAATTTGGGAGACCGATTGGATCTTGTTATAGGCGATAGGCTAGCAACTTGTCACTATATGAAACGCAATTCCATCATTAAGTCATTCAGCTGAACGTGCCCTTGCAGTAGTTTCAGGACCATCTCCGAATGTTAATATTATACGTTTAGATAATACATTAGAGTGTCTGTCTGTTGTAGTAGCCGATCAATCAAAATGTTACAAAATTTTGTTTTCCCAACCTGACAAACTTAAGACAGGGTTGTCACGTCGTGAAAACAAAGTGTTATTATGTATCAATTTGCGCTATTGGAATTAGTGTGTTCTACATTCGTCACGCGTCAGTAATGTGGCGATGACAATTCTGGCGAGGTCATGACATACGTCAACTCGTGACGTCAGATAGTGGAATGCAGCCGCTGGATGAATCTGCAATTTGTATGTTATACTAAAGACCGCGGCTCCGTCCGCGTTATATAAAGAAAATCACGTTCACTCCTGTTCGGGAAATCCTCTTTTACGCACCCCTAGACCACGTATACGTATACGCCGTGTGGTTCACAGCACCAAAACAAAAAATAATAGGATCACTCCATCTCTTTCCCATGGATGTCGTAAAAGGCGACTATGGGATAGGCTTACAAATTTGGGATTCTTTTTTTAGGCGATGGGCTAGCAACCTGTCACTATTTGGATCTCAATTCTATCATTAAGCCAAATAGCTGAACGTGGCCGATCAGTCTTTTCAAGACTGTTGGCTCTGTCTACCCCACAAGGGATAAAGACGACGACGATGACGATATGTATGTAGACCACGTATAGAACCTACAATCTAAATTTCAAATCGCTAGACCTAGCTGTTTGGGTGAGTGTTGATATTATGTCAGTCAGTCATTCATTCAAATTGACAGATTCACAGTGACTGGTTGATAAGTTAATAAGCCTTTCCTTTAATTCATCTGCACGGGAAGAGAAGATGCTGGCACACACTATGCTTTATTTATTTATATATTTATGTACATGAAGAAAAAAAATAAGAATGAAACTTAAAGAGAAATTAAGTACAAGGGCACTACTTATTTCTAGAGAAATTCCTTACAGCAGGCGCACGACACGACACGCTTTCTTCCAGGACCACGAAACATTCCACTAAATGAATGTACCTATTCCTTTAGTCGCCGTTTACGACAACCATGGAAAAGGGAAAGAGGTTTTCCAAAATATCGGGAACCACACGACAGTTTGAATGACACAATGAGGGATGCAACCGTGTCAAAAACTAGGAGGAAGATGAATAATGATCCCCATCTTTTTTATCGGCAGATAATGAAGCAACCACTCGAGTTATCTCCGCGGGCGGCCAACAACCTCTCGCCCTTTAAAACTAGCCTTGAACGACTTGGCAACACATTGACTTGCTGCATTCACTGGACAGGACATGCCTGTTTTAGTAAAAATATCACTGACTCGGTAGCACCACGGAATAATTAATAGTATGTCAGCACTGTGTAAGATTTAGAAGTTAGCAAATACTTATACAAAATTAATGGGTTCGTGGGAATGGGGAATGGGACCTACATATGTAGACGCACGTGGATCTTGACAGATCAATTAGTGCACTGGACCGACGGGCTTGCATGAGTATTTAAAGTGAACGAAGCGAAAGAAGCTTGATGGATTTTCAAGTGAAAATATTTGGTCACTTCCTACGCCCCGCGAAAGAAGCGTCAGATTGTAGAGAGCAGTATGCAAAGTCTCTTTATCCTCCGCGACTGAACGCGGCCATGATGCATTCGACAGCACGGCTGGGTCTTAAGTGAGGGAAAGGTTTCTGTCTCTCTAAGAACAAACCATATAGTTCAATCACATCTTTCAACTGTTAGGTTTGTTGTCAAGAATGTCTTTACCCAATTTGTATGAGTTCTGTTCCGTCCTGCTAAAAAGTAAGTGTAGAAAAGTATTTCGGTCCAAAGTGTCTAAAGTCTGACAAAAAATCGTCTAGCTTTCCAAGCCTGAGAGGTTTCACTGTTCTTGTCGCCCGTACTATCTGTTTACGTATGTAATTCAACTATTAGATACTTATCATCATTCACCAGTTCCTTTTTTAAAAAAGGTCGTCAAAATATCTGCTCCAATTGAATCCAGCACCAACACCCCTAAAGGTCCACTGCCAGCAGATCTAAATGAACTAGTAACAGTCGGCAACAGTGAATTGCGTGGCACTGCGCGCTGCAGCCAATCTGCCGAGTCAGATGTCAATTGTTCTCGTTGCAGACCGCGCGGCGGGCGCCGGACTTTGTATGCAGCGGCTGGCAACGGGCAAGGCTGCTCGCTCATTGGAACGCGGTCCCGACGTCGCACAAATGTAGCCTAGGTTTGATATATTAGTATGTGGTTAGTGGCGTATTATTCACATGCGAAAAATATAGCCACAGTTTGACATTTTACCTATCCAGAACGATGTGTATTTCGAATTTCATAGAAATCACTGCAGCGTTTAGACAGAAAGTGTACCTAATAAAGAGCGTCGGACGGTTAAGGTATCCATAAATACAAACATGATAAAATTAAGGAAATTAAATGAATGAATGGTGAGACGGGACTCTCTTCGTATACTTACATTTATACAATTTACCTAACCCAGGATCGTGTTAATAAGCTGCACCGGATTTACTAATCACTTCTAAATCTTGTGTCTTGTAAAGAATAGGCTACGGTCAGCTATTTGGCTTAATGACAGAATTGAGATTCAGATACTGACATATTGCAAGCCCATCGTCTAAAGGGAGAATCCCAAGTTTATAAACCTATCCCTTAGTCGCCTTTCACGACATCCTTGGGAAAGAAATAGACTGGTCCAATTCTTTTTTCTATTGGTGCCACACGGAGAGAGATGATAACAATTTTCCATCACCCCTTATATCGCGGCCAGTCTGCGGCGGCCCTTACAGCTCTTAGCAACAGCCCACCAGCGTCACTGATGGAATTGATCCCGCAGCCGCAGCGCAGTAACGATGCGCTGGAGACGCGCTCGGAGTGATTGGTCCACTCGGATCATATGGGCGGTCACCAGCGGCGCGGGCGCCCGGTGCGTCCTTAGCGGCGTTGCTTCAGAGTATTGGAATCTGATACCGTTTCATATGGTCTAGTAACGTGATTGAAAGTTATAAATGTGGATGAAGCAAAATAAGTATGCACGATTTTAGCAAGTGCAAAGTCTAAGTTAAGCTAGGCTTTCCCACTGGAAAAGAGGCGTAATTTTATGTATGTAAATACATCTAAAAGAAAACAAAATTATCATATTATTTAAACTTATACAAAAATACTATGGTGTGCAAGGCGAAAAGCTTAAATTCACAGATATTTAAGAAACTTAGGACTGAAATTTCATTTAACCGATAAAATGTAAGCGGTGTCGTAATCCCACAGGGTGACCATCTAAAAATACCCGCATTACCTCGTGACCACTAATTGCATCGCACGTGGACAATTACGAGCAATTGTCTCATCTTCCACCTTCCTTTCCCAAGGGATCGTGGCTCCACGTGTAGCCTGGCATCGCCAAGCTAATTCGTTACAATGTAGATACAAACCCGAGACCTCGCTCCCGTGGGAATTTCCAGGAACAAAATAAGTAGGAAGGGGGAGGACAAGACGACTCCAGTGACGCTCTGAAAGCCGCACTTAGTTTCAAGTAATTTATTCGACGTCGTCGACGTTCGTAATGTTGTACAATCAATAGATACGTAAGACAATAATTATGTTCGAGACGTCTCATAATAAGGAACAAAAAAAATCGAATTTGAATTTGAACGATTGTAACTTGAACATCACTATCTTCAGCTGACCCATGGTGAGCTACGGACCAGTAAAGAGAACCTTCAACCTACGAGCTTGCATGAAAAAAATTATGAAGCAAGCAAAATTAAGCAAAAGAAGTATGCAGGACATTTTAATTTTTTTCGTCAAGTTCGGCTCCGAAGTTTTGAGTTTATTTGACTTACAATTAAAATAATGCCTTAGCAACAATGAACTTAAAAGTAATTCAAACAATTTGAATGAAAAGAAATATAGGTGTCTAGCGTACATATAACATGTGTAGGTAACTACTCTTATTAAACCCAGTAAACGAATAACATCGACCTATTTAAGGCGAATGCTAATGAAACCGATACATTACGAGTATAACGGATTCGGAATCTATAACGTCATTCAATTGTTTCTTTGTATTAGAAGTTAGAACTTCAAATACTTTAAAATATAAATTTTGTTCAACATGAAGTGCAAGCTTCTGGTAGCGAGAAAAACATAGTTTGTAACAGCTGCTTTTCTTCTTACGGGGATTGTAAAAGCCAATCAAAGGACCGCTTGCTTGTAGGATTAATTGTGATGTACAGTTACGCTTTATCTATCTGTGGCGAAATCTATACGCCACAAGTCACAAAAATAAGTAATAAAATCACGCGAAGCTATCAGACAAAAAACAGCGCCTACTAATAACCTTAAATCGCGCAAGCAAAGATTTCACGCATAAATACCACCTCCGACACAACATCGTCTGTCGCGCGGTTCCCCAGGCATGACACCTAGCCTGGCGGAAGATCTTCCCTTTGTGGCGGTCGAGCCGAATCATCGCTCCCGCTACACTATGTAAAAGTTGGGATATATGACCAAATATAATATTCTGACATTTTACGGCTGCAGTCACTGGAATTCCATCAAACACTTATTAACTTATCAACCAAAATCACAGTCGGTTAAGCAATGGAGTTGCGATGCCACAGACAGACGGAAGGGTGAAAATTATGCCACTCCGTTGGCTTAGGACGTAGGGCTGTCATCCTTAGAGCCTGATTAAGTACAAATTTGTCTCAAGTCTACAGTTTGAAGAGCCCTCTTCTTCAACGTGACGTCAGCGCTGACGCACATGCAAAGTGATCCTTGCGATGCAGTCTCCAGCTGACCCACTTGCCTTCACTTGTTTTCACTTATCTTCGCAAAATACGTTTCTATTTTTATACATACATAGAATACCGTCTACATACAGCTCTTGCGAGGTAGACATAGCCAACACTCTTGAAAAGACTGATAGGCCACGTCCAGCTATTTGGCTTTAAGATAGAATTGAGATTCAAATAGAAGCAGGTTGCTAGCCCATCGCCTAAAAGAAGAATCCCAAGTTTATAAGCCTATTCCTTAGTCGCCTTTTACGACATCCACGGGAAAGAGATGGAGTGGTATTACTCTAAAGAGCTGAAAACCACACGGCGCCTTCATTCTTTCATAGTCCACCCTCATACAAAACCTTTCCCCAAAACTTCCCCGACGTGATGTTGCTGCATGCGATCGTATTCCCTTTTCTACGTATCCTTTTACATATAACATAACATATAATCACGTTTATATCCCTTGCGGGGTAGACATTGCCAACAGTCTTTAAAAGGCCATATTCAGCTCTTACGTTTATGATAGAATAGAGATTAAAATAGTGGCAGGTTTCTAGTCCGTCGCTTAAAAGATGAATCCGAAGTTGATAAGCCTAACTCTTAGTCGCTTTTTAAGACATCCATCAGAAAGAGATGGAGTGGTCCTATTCTATTTTATATTGGAGCCACACGGCCCCCTTTTGCTTTTTCATTTATTAAGATCTACTGTGCCTGCGACTTCGTCCGCGTGGAATAGTTATTTTGGGCATCATTGAAGCCCTCAAGGATGAATATTTTTTCACATTTTCCATTATTTCTTCGCTCCTAATAGTTGCAGCGTGATGTTATATAGCCTAAAGCCTTCCTCGATAAATGGTCTATTTAACACAAAAATAATGTTTCAATTGGATCCAGTAGTTCCTGAGATTAGCGCGTTCAAACAAACAAACTCTTCAGCTTTATAATATTTGTATAGATAAGTCTGATAAAAAAGTAAATAAGTAGAGAATAAAACGCGCGCCTGGTTCTTAAAGAAAATGCGCATGATCAGGCCGGTGGAGTCGCATTCGGGTGAATTGGGGCACAGCCTGCTGGACCGAAGGTTACGCGATTTATTTTTAGAAACAGGAAAATTCTGCAGTTCTCATACATCACTAGCGACCTGCGCCGGCTTCGAACGGGTAGCATTTATGGATATAAATTTTCCTCAGGAAACCTTCTTTCCAAAATTTCAAACAGGAACAAATCGATCCACAATTTTCAGAGATTAGCGCATACATACAGACAGATAAAATAGGGGGACTAATTATGCAGTGTTAGTGATGAGTGTGGTGACATCATGTGACGCCTAAACTGTAATAATACCTCTGCATACCATATTCTTGTATCGTATTTTGTTATTAATGACGTAGCTGGCAAATACATTTTGAATCTTGAAGCATAAAGTCATCATCATCTTAGTCGCATGGAACTTTTAGGGCTCCCCAAAGATTTCGTCCCTAGCCTTGACTCTTTCTAAAACTTATTTCTTTATTTATTTTATTAAGAAAACCAACAGCATTACAGTATTTTAGAACCTATTTTTGTTAATTAATCGTCCATCAAACGCACTATGCACTATGTCTTCTCCTACGACTTAATTCATAAGCTATTATCATTTTCCTTTTTCTCAAAGCAAAAATTTAACACAAATATAATGACATCATTCTTTTGTGATTCTTGTTCATTCGCAATTTACTTATTTTTACTTATAATCCACTCACCATCAGTGACCTTATCAAAAGCATTAAATAAGGATTTGGTAACCCAGAATCAGTTAACATAACACAAAAAATTGACAGGCTAACAACTAAAAGGCTTACGTCATATTACGAGTGGAGAACTTTTTTCGCTCCATTTTTTCATTTTTGCTTTTTGCGTGACAGACACTGCGCAGTCGCGAAGAAATGCTTTTGTGGCTTTATTTCTTTTTTGTTTAATTCCTTTGGATCATTTTATATTGAGATCCGTGGTTCAGTATTCATTAATCCCTCTTTTTCTTTCAGTATTATTTTGCTTCTTCGGTTCCTTCTAGAAGTTCGACTTGATTTTTTTTAAAACCGATGAGCATTCATTAAAATTTTGATGTTGTAGTTTAAGCAAAGAAGAATATGCAGGGTTCGTGGCGAGTGGAAAGATGCAGTCTCTGCTTATTTTCGGGAAAGAGACGTGACCACAATGGATATATGTATGTTATTTTACTCTGGAGCTACAATTTCCCTCTTTTTTACATTCAATTCGCGTTACTTTTGACATTCCCGTATATATCAATGCACAGCTGTGGGTGGAACAAGCCTGACAAGCTGGATGCTTCACCAACAAAATAAAATTTTCATTTATCTTATTTACTGGCAAGTTTACTGGCACCTCTTCTTTTGAATCTGACATACCTATTGTTCACACAATACTTAGGATTAATATTTTTAATGAGCAGATGTTCTCCTATTACATAATAAGGATCTCCAAAGTCTTAAAACTAAGACGCACTTTCATCTGGTTCACATTAATGATATCACAGAATCAACCATAATGTTATATAACTGAACTGGAAGTGGGCTGATCATACTCGTATAGACAGAATACTCAAATCCTAGTGTATATGTTTCCTGGATAAATAAAGAAAAAGACAGATAAAACAATTCATTGCACCGTGAGAACAACACATAAAAGACGGAGATGATACAAAAGCAGACTTATCGCTAAAGTAATCTCCTCCAGGCCTCTTTAGGGTGGAAGTCAAACAGAGTGGCGTGGGCGAAGTGTAAAGTAAATAAATACATAATACAAGTGTTGAATTTACAGATTGAAAGTCACAGCACACACGAGGAAAATCTTTCTCCAATGTGTCTGGTCTGTCCGCAATTCGTCGAATAGATTACAATCAAATGTGGGTGGTTGAGGATGGCTGTATGGAGAACAGGAAAAAGTGAGCTTTCTCTAACGGCGAAAGATCCGGCCGTTATGATTTAGCTAAATTGTGGCAGAAATAATTAGGTGCACTTGGACGGAGTCAATCAAATTTGACCACAGGGTCTAAAGCACAACAGCTCAGTAACAAACAAACCCCGAAAGTATGTTTGGTGGCATTCGGTTGACATGCAAATGAAATCACATTAACATAGGTAATATAATAAGTTTTTGAGATTGTGTTTGGAATGTAATTGAACTACAAAAACGAACCATGATCAAATATGGGGAAGTAAATCCTAAAGGTTATTATAGTCTGTTGAAAAAAGTAGTTTCTGCACACTGCACCTGTAAAAAGCCATAATTTTCCGTCTAACATGCTCTGTACTATCCTTATTTTCTGATCTTGGCCTTCACCATCAAAACCGCGACACACCTGTTGTGGTTTTTTTGTCCGCCATCTTTTTTTTGTACTTTTTAGTCGCCGCGCTGACTGGAGTGCCTTTTAAGAATTTGCATTACGTAATCGAAGAGGCGGTCGTGAGTTACAGCTCGTCAGTAAGCGATGTCTCAGATATGTTTTTTGTAGGTCACTTTTTTCGACAACAATTTTTGAGTAATCTGTTTTGTTAATATTAATGTATGCACACGGGAGTTAACGCGAACATACCGTGTCAGTGCTGTGTGTGACGGTACTTGGCGAAGAAACAACTAATATGATGCCGAGCCCGGTGGCTGCAGCTTCCGCCGCGCCGACGGAGACATAACACGACTAGTTCACCCTGGTCGACACGTTAGAATAAACGGTAGGTAAGTATGTTGGCATTAATTACCGTTTGCATACATTGATAATGCGACTCAAAAGTTTGAAAGTATTAAGTTTTGTTTCTTCTTTCCGGAAATTTATGCGCTTGTGCGCAATCTGATTGTTAGTTACGATGATGAGCGCAAGCTCATAATTTAATTAAATGCTTCTTCACGTTTGTCTAAAAAAATCTCTAAGATAGTTTTTGGGGAAAAGTTGTTTTTGTTAACCATCCTTCTTTGAATCGGCCTTGAGTAATTACACTTCACCACTTTTTGTTTAACGAAAGATTTTTATCTCTAAAAGAGTAGACGCAGCCATTACACGGTCATAACATTAAGTACGAAAAAGTTTTGAAGCAGTGCTTGAAATAATTTTCTTGACCAATGATGAAACAAAGCTTTGACAATGCTCCTTATTATATGTTGTAGGTACTGTGAATCGCATTCAATCCGTTGAGTAATTTCGAAGTTATGATGTACCAGACAGATAGAAAAATCTACCAAAAATGTTTTTATTTTGTTATTTTTTAAATGCCCTGTATTAGGTTTTGGAAAAATATTTAATTTACATTGTGTTTATTTTATTGAGAAAAAAGCGACGAGCTGAAGAAAATCATTGAATCTGTACTCACAAAAGAATCCATTAACAAAATCTACATTCATACATCATCTGAGGTTCCAAAATTGAGTTACAAGGAAAAGCTAATCCGTTAACCATTCTTTATGAAGTATGTTCAAAAGAACAGTATCTAAATATGACGAGGATTATAAAAGAAAGGTTATGTTAACACAATTCATTTATATCAAGGCTTCATTTATAAATCGTGGAATTTTCAATTAAAGAGAATAATTTGCGAATCGCTCGAAGTCTTCAATAATTTAAAATGTAATCTTCAATGCCGGTCTGTGAACAAAAACATAGGAAGTAGCAGTTACTGCTCCCTTCGCTCAGATTGTAAAACTCGATTAAGAAAAGGCTTACAAATACACGCTATCTCTAAATCTCCATGCCAAATAAAATCTTCCGAGTCTTGCGACTACAGGCTCTGTTTGCCCCGTCGCACGTGTGTATTCGATAAATAATGTAAATAATTCTTGAAAAGAATGAAAGGCCACGTTCACTTGTATATCTGTAGATATGGAATTGAGATTCAGACAGTGACAGGTCTCCAGGGCAGCCCGTCGCCCACAACACGCATCCCAAGGTTTAGCTTCCGAAGGTTTACCCTTGATCGGCATTGACTATCCGCACGGGAAGAGTACATACTAAGACTGAACCATGAAAACATTGAATTCCCAGCTCTCGCTTTTAATCTCGAAATATAAATTGAAAATTTACACATAATTATGCCTTAAACTATATTTATCCTCAATGCCTTTGTAATTTAAAAATTGAGTTATAAATTACAATTTTTAAATAACTTACT
Source organism: Amyelois transitella (assembly GCF_032362555.1). Lineage (NCBI taxonomy): Eukaryota > Metazoa > Arthropoda > Insecta > Lepidoptera > Pyralidae > Amyelois > Amyelois transitella. Next base: position 6,389,704 of record NC_083530.1, on the reverse strand, counting down.
CATTACAAAACCTACTTTACGAAGCTGACATAAAAATCAATTCCGCTCGTTCAAATAATCACATAAAGTATGGATGATTGAAGTATAACAGATAACTTATTATTTTAATGACAGGTTATCGATTGGATTTGATTTAAGATGTGAATAAAGGTATGTTCAGACGGCGAATTCCGGATGATGTGAGTCATGCGCGCACCTGTTTCCATTCAAGGTCCTCATTTGATGCGCCTCATTAAACAATTATAACTGCTATATATAATTTATAGAAGAACAATAATTTTGTTTAAATTGTACCAGATGTTTTGCCCTGAACAATAATAATTGTATAAAGGATTTTGTTTAATGTCATCTGTTCCAAGTCCAATGTCTTTTTATCTATCTTACTAGAGTTTTCCCGGTTGATACACTCTTGGAGTGCCCATCTATTCCAATATTTTAATTAGCGAACCGCTCCGGCTTCGCACGAGTAGCATTTATACATATGTATAATCCTTATTCTTTATCTAGTTAAATAAACTACATTACGTACTTATATACGTATCTTGATCAAATTAAGGACGTCCTGGTAAAGGGTCAGGTCAAAAGTACCCGAAACCGCCGAGCTTGCATGAAGAGAGTTGTGAATGTGGATGAAGCGAAGGAAGTGTGCAGAGATCGTGGCAAGTGGAAAGAGGTAGTCTCTGCCTACCCCTCCGGGAAAGAGGCGTGATTTTATGTATGTATGTATAAACTACATTAAACTCCGTCATGTAGTTTTAAAGATCTAAGCATACACACATACAGACAGAGGAACGGACGCGGGAATAATATCAATCCCCACGCGAGGCAAGCCGCGGTGCAAGCCAATAACAGTCTCCGCCCGTCACGCGAGCACGCAGCACTCGCGAGATGACGTCACGTGACCTTCGCCGTGAACCCTAAAGTTCACCTTTAACTGGGTAATTTGTTTGTGAATTAGTACAATTATAGGCCTATTCAATTAAAGTGTGGCACAGAAAGTTATCTACAGTATAATAAAATAAAATTGCTATTTAAAAAAGTATAATTATGAAACAAAAATACACTACCTACTGGTTTTTTTTTTTAAATACTAATTTTAAAACATAATCAAAAGTAGTAAATAACAAAACAAATGCTGTTAGTAGAGTATATTTGTATGAATGATAAAAATCTTAGAAAGCTATCAATAAATTTTTCGATATTTAGTTTTTTACAAATATTATAGAAAAGTTTTGACACCTACTGTACTCATTTCTTTCTGAATTTAAATACTAGTTTAAACAAATTTGTTGCAAATGCTGCGTGCCCTGTAAAAGCTATACTATACATATATATGAGAAAACATCTTTTCTCAACCGGATTAACTTTACTGGGTTTAAGCACTAACCTAATTGCTCAAGTTTCCATACAAAAAGTCCCTTCGATTTAATTTCACATGATATTACGTACCCTGACAATGCGTACTCCTCTGTTCCGGTCTACTTTTTTGGACAAATCTTTCCAGGTTCAGGGTGTAAGGCTCTGGAATGCTCTTCCTGAAATGATTAGGGGAGCTATTAGTTGCTCGGCGTTCAAACATGTTGTGAGTGTGTTCTTTCTTTGGCAGATCAATAACGGGCCACCCTAATTTGATATTTTAAGTACCTTGTATGTATTTATGCATTTTTTTGTAATGTATGTATTTTGAATAAAGTACCCGAAACCGCCGAGCTTGTATGAAGAGAGTTATGAATGTGGACGAAGCGAAAGAAGTATGTAGAGATCGTGGCAAGTGGAAAGAGGTAGTCTCTGCCTACCCCTCCGGGAAAGAGGCGTGATTTTATGTATGTATGTATGTATGTATGTATTTTGCAGTATGCATGTGCACTTTATCGCACCACCAACTAAAAGTGTTTCTGTTTGGTCAGCTGGTTGACTGGCAGAGAATGCCAATTTTTTTTGTGCAATAAAGTTTTAAATAAATAAATAAATGTTATTAATTTCGATAAGATTTTTCGAAAGTAGAAGAAAAATAATAGTAAATGGTTATCACGGCCACAAAAGCTTAAACTAGCCTACGAGGTCGAAGGCTATTTTATAAGAAAATTTGATAAATCCGAGGATGGCCAAGCTCCGTACCCTCGATAATTTACAACAAAGGGTTCGTCTCAGTAAGTAGGTAATGACCGGTCGACGTTATCACAATTATAGATCGTAGAAATGTCGGTTTCATGATGAATGGCATGCCTACACACACACATCGAATCACATCTACCATCGGGGTAGACAGAGCAAACAATCTTGGAAACCGCGTTGTTCTTTTAGGTGATGACCGATCAGCTCTAGCAACGTACTACTATCTGAATCTCATATATACATACATACATTTAATCACGTCTAAATCCCTTGCGGGATAGACAGAGCCAACACTGTTGGAAAGACTGATAGGCCACGTTCAGCTGTTTGGCTTAATGATAGAATTGAGATTCAAATAGTGACAGGTAGGTCAAAATCCCGAGCCTACCTGTCACTATTTACAAACAATATAGATCAATCTAAATTAGGTAACAACTTTTCTCGCGGTATATATGTACTTTAGTTTTATTTACTCAGTACTTTTATATGTATAATTAGATTAAAGTGATGTGACGTCAATAAGTGATCCTTGTAACCATTTTTTAAAATAAATCTATTCTTTTCTATACACTTGCATCAATTTACCTTTACGACGGCTGAAGTATTTTTATGATCGGTTCAGATTTTCCGAAGATTAACCTAACCTTAACCTTAACAAATAAACATGAAAGTTACAAAAGTTTTTAAACTTTCCCTGTTTTTTTACAATACAGTACCTACAGATTGCTATACTAATATAAATCTAGCAACGTGTCACTATTCCGATGTTCCCCGCCACGGTTTAGCCCCGAATGTACCGAATTCTCGTGAAATTTAAACTAAATATTAGCAAAGGATCCTCGGACATTTGAACAATGCTCAAAAATGTAAAGAATGCAGTTTGTGTCAATAATCTTAATTTTCTCTGCCACCTGGCGCGTGGTACAAGTCAAAGGCGTTTGTTATGATGTCAAATTTTTTTATTAAAATCTTATTTGACATTGTCGTTAGAGACTGTAATGCCAACTGTAGCCGGAGCGCTGACTCGGCGCGACCGCCACAAAGGGAAGATCTTCCGCCAGGCTAGGTGTAACGCCTGGGGAACCGCGCGACAATCTCCAATCCGTGAAATCTTTGTAATCGCGATTAAGATTCTTCGCTGCTATTGGCTGACAGATGGCGTGTGACATTAGCGATGTCGCCACACCATCTAATATTTAAAATGCTTAAGTAAGTTTGTTTGTTATCTCTTAACGCGGTGTCTACTGAACCGGTCAATGTTCCTGAAATTTCGAGTGAGGCTGGCGAAGGGCATAGGGTATCGTGACGTGCTCTTGGTAAATGTTATATTTCATTTGCTTTCATTGGTATTACGTAATCAATTTCTTTAGGTAAAATATTTGGCTACGGTGTGTTGAAAGTTTCTTTAAAGCGGTTAAGTTATTTGTGATGTTGAACGTCATGTAGTCATGTAAGATGTCAAAGTACAAATATATCTTATTTTGGACTAATTATAAATAAATCATTTATATTTTTCAAATAAGCCAACAAATTTGCATGAAGAGATTGATGAACATTGATGAAGCAAAAAAAGTATTCATTGCTTTACCTACTCCGGGACAGAGGCGTGATAAATGATGAAGATAAAATACCGAAAAAAATTAAAAACTCAATGTTTTTCCGTCCATTAAAATCATAAACACAGCAACAAAATTAAAAAGACTAAAATAATTATCCCTCGTAACTTAACCGCCCAGATATTTTAAACCAGTTATGAATAACTGGCCAAGAGCGGGTCGGGAAATACGCGGCAAGGTTCCGAAGTCATTGAAATAAATGTAGACATACATAAAATCATATTGAATCATGGCAAAAAAAAAAAAATCGCCTTTTACTACAATTGTGGAAAAGAGATGAAGGAATTTATTTATTAAGAATAGAATTTGTTGTACTATTTATAGGCAAATAAAAAATTAGGTATATACATTTTTATTGATTTTTTTATTAAGGTACACCAACAGTGTTTACATTAAGACATCCAATACATATACATAAAGTTGACATTACCTATATAGGTACCAATTAGGGTTGTTACGGATGCAAAAATTTAGACATCCGCGGATGCAGATGCGGATGCGGATTATTAGAAGTTCACATCCGCGGATGCGGATGCGGATGCGGATTTTAATTTAAAAAGATAATTATTTGAATTTTAAATGCATAAATAACTGAAAATCAATTTATACTTAACTTTTAATTTATTTAAAAATATTTCTAGAACAAAATTACAGAAGTTTAGTTTTATTTAAGACACAAAACAATTTTAAGCTTCAAGTTTCATAAAAAAATCTTTGTTTAATAATTAAACTTAAAAATTGGTGAATTATATTTAATGAATAGCAATATTGCAGCCTTCTCAGCTTCCAACCTGTTTCTTAGTGGATTATATATTAACCCAGCTCCACTAAATAGCTGTTCGCTGGGAACACTGGCTGGTGGAGGTGATAAATATCTGCATGCTAATTTGGAGAGAATTTTAAATTCACAATGGTTAACTTTCAACCAATTAAGTGGATTTTCATCTAAATCCAGTCTTTTTTTGCTACGATACATAACTAATTCTTTGCGGAGAAGAGCATCGGGGCTACTGTTGCCCGGTTCTCCTTCACCTTCATCTTCGCTCGATGAATCTAGCATCATAGCAAGATCGCTTTTTAAGCAAGTCTTCTTACCCGTACTGGACGTTCCTGGTTCGGAATTCAGAGAATCTCCCATTCTCATTCTCTTTGTTTTTTCTGCCGGCGACATAGGGGAATCGGTGACGACAGGGTAATTTTTTTGACAATAAGAAAAAACACAACAAACAAGACCTGTAGGATCTTGTTACCGTCAGTTACCGAATGAAGTTAGCAAGCAAGCAATTACCAAAACAAATGCGAGCACGTGCCTCTCTAGCTCCGCCCACTTTCTTTACATGTCGTTACTTGTTGATGACGTTGATGTGAGTAAATCTGCATCCGTAAAAACTCCGCATTGATTGATGCAGATGTGAATACGGATGCAGATGTCTGAATTAATGCGAATATTCCGCATTTGCGGATGCGGATGCTAATATTCGTAACACCCCTGGTACCAATGACAGGTGTACACGACATTCGTTATATTAAGAAAAAAACATTGATATTGTAAAGTCCTGGGAACTACACGGCACTTGTAAATTGAAAACATTATTTACAAAAGGGTCTCGCTAATTATTTAGAGGTCCCTAAACAGTTGGGCTACTGCGGTGACTCACGCGCAGGGTTTAAAGAAATGTTCAGTCCTAATCACGGCAGATATACTACGATATAGTTGGTGTGTGTACGTGTGTCTGTGTGTGTGCTTAGCTGTAGTTGCGTTTCGGAGGGCGGTGAGTGACAAATATATTTATTTATTTAGTTTCCACAATCGCATCAATCATCTCACAATTCAAAAAATATTTTTTTTATTTACCATATGATTATTTATTAATTAACTAAACTAATTGACTGAATTCTTTTGGGGTTATTTTGTCTTCCAACTTTCTGTGCAAGAATTATATAATTATTTCATAAATAACCTTTTTATGTTGCAAGTAAGAAAATGTCTTTATGTGCTTGTAAACTTTTACAGTTATTTTCTCGAGAAATCTTTGTAAAAATATAGCACTCTTGTTTTAAAAAATTACATAAATAATCGCTACAGAATTTCTAGTAAACTACCACTAAATGCGAACCCGTGGATAAAATCTTGTAAAAGTTTCCAAATTTTATGATCTATCAGGCTATAGAAAATATTTTATCCATTTTAATATGCAATGAGAGAGGCGAACAATTTGTACTTATTAGCTCACCTAACTAGCGCTGGGAACAAATCATAGCTACCTCAATGTATGTGAACTATTGCATCATACGCACATATGTTAGCTAGTTCAAGCATTACCACTTGGGAAATTACTACGAAGCTTTTAAGGTTCGGTGCTTTAAAGTGCAAGATCAATACTTATCCATTTCTATAGTTAAGTACCTAGACTTAACTAAAGGCATTATTCGTAGTATTTAGTTTATATCACGCCTCTTTCCCGGAGGTATAGGCAGAGACTGCGTCTTTCCACTTGCCGCGATCCTTACATATTTTCGCTTCTGCATATGTTTATACTCGGGTCTAAAAGTGATTGACAAGATGGAACAGAGTGATAAGGAAATGTTACATAAAATATGTATAATAGAATAGAAAATCCTACTGCCGGCCATGTACCTACCTGCCAATGACCCATTTCTGAGTTATGAACATTAGTTTATTCGCTAACCAAATATCTCTTGGTCAGTGAAAACATCGTGAGAAACCTGGACATTCAGGCAAGGATATGTGACCATGATCAAACTATGGATTAGGTTCCCCTGCAAAGGTTGCGGAGGTCATACGGGCGGCAGTCCCTTCGTGAAGAAACCTGACTTATTTGTCGACGATTGTAATCATAGGGCACCCTGGACTCCTCTCCAGAACGGTTAGAACAACGTTAAAAAACGAAATGAATGAATTATTATTAGAAAATGTTATTATATTCTGATAGTCAGTTCACCGACTGTACATAGTTGTCGAAGGTTCAGTGAAGGTTTAAACAAACATGATATTGAACTTGTCTGAAGGTCACTGAATGAATGCACTTCTCTAGCGCAACAGAATGTCACAAGCTGCACACTCAGAGTGAGCATATCCATACGTAGAGCGCGGTACTCCTGTAATTTATTTGGGACGCAAAGACATTTTGTATGTTTTTAATGAGATAACTCTCGTGCTGGATATTTGGTGTAAGGCATTACTAGTATCATTTTTAAATTTGTTGTGTATGGAAAATGTAAGAAAATATCACTGTTGTACAGAAATTTCTCAAGACATGACGCTAATAATAACAATGGTAGTTCTACATTCGTTGCAAAAACTTAATAACAAACAATGTTGAAAAAATTAATCGTAAAAAAGTTATTCAATAAATTTACTAATCGATATAGCCCGTAATAAGATGTGCGGAGTTTCTCGGGGTGTCCGCGTGAGAAACCCCCTAGTAGGCGGTAGCCTTCATGTCCGTGACATAGCTGACAAAATCCAACTACGTTAGTACGATTGCTAACTAGCCAGAGAATATACGTCTGGCAATACGGGTTCTGCCACATTTAAAGCTACCATAGTAAACTTAGCTTGACGTCTCTAAAAATAATGCACGACAAAAGTCTTCAAACCGAAGCATAAAACTATACAAGAAAACTGTGAACCGTACTCCAGGCACCGAAGTATGGTGGTGGAGTGTGTTCCTAATTCAAAAATAAGAGCGAGAGAAAAAAAAATAGATTCTAAATCACATACAGGCTCTATATTCAAACGTAACGCTCGATAATTTGAGGTGGCACATGCAACATTGCATCAGGCGATGTGGGGCGAGTCGCGTGATGCCTGCCGACTAGATCCCGCGCCGCCATTGGTGGCCGACGCAGCTGAGAAGTACACGATGGGACGTGACGCGTCCTAGAACGAAGGGCTAGCAGATATTGGGGTAACAGAGCGATGCGTTACCGTGGGATCACATGCGGCAAACGTTTTCAGTTTTTATTGCAAACTAGTTTTTTCCCCCGAATTTGTCCCCCACAAATGTAAAAACAAATTGTAGTTTATTTTATTTCAATATGTAAACTGTGTTATTGTACATTTTGTAAAAAATCCGTTCAGTAGCTTTTGCGTGGAAGAGTTATAAACAAGCACACATCATTTTACAAACTTTCGCAATTAACCTATACTAATATTATAAAGCTAAAGAATTTGTTTGTTTGTTTGTTTGAACGCGCTAATCTCAGAAACTACTGGTTCGAATTGAAAAATTCTTTTTATGTTAAATAGACCATTAATCGAGGAAGGCTTTAGGCTATATAACATTACGCTTTTAGGAGCGAAGAAATAATGGAAAATGTGAAAAAAACGGGAAAATTATTCATCCTTAAGGGATTCAATGGTGCCTAAAATATCTATTCCACGTAGACGGGGTCGCGGGCACAGCTAGTTATATTTATATCTGTCTGTTACGTTTTCACAGCTCGACTATTGGAGCATTTAATATATTTTTTTTCATGAATAATTCTCTAATTGCCTTAATTCAAAAATAAGCATTTTTCCCAAAATGCCCACGGAAACGAATTCTCGGGTAACAGTTACTGGGAAATAACACGCTTGTGAATCTGTGGCCTTGATGTGGTCACGTGTTCGCGACATATGCTTCCATATCTTAATAATAACGAAGTAGGTCGCTTATAAAAAGTATTCCTATCCGATTAAGTAAATATTTGTAGTATACATATATGTATTTGATTGTATGTACCGTGTGGTTCCCGGCACCAATAGAAAAGAAGAAAAGGACCACTCCAACTCTTTCGGATGATGACGTAAAAGGAGACTAAGGGATAGGCTTATATACTAGGGATTCCTCTTTTAGGCGATGGGCTAGCAACCTTATTTGAATCTCAATTCTATTATTATGCCAAACAGCTGAGCGTGGCCTTTCAGTATTTTGATGACTGCTGGCTCTGTCTATCCCGCAAGGGATACAGACGTAATCATATGTTATGTTATGTATTTGATTAACATTCATCAAGCCTAATTCCTAAAGGGAAAGGCAGAGACTGCATATTTCCACTTGATACGATATTTTGGTACAAAACGGTCCAGCGGTTTAGTCGTGACATCGTAACAGACAAACAAAAAGACAGACTTTCGATTTTATATTAAAGTATGGAAGTGGATATTTCCTTACTCCATAAAAATAAACCGAGGATATAAGTACCTATATGTTTATGTTTATAAAAAAATATAAACACAATTGGTTACAATCTTATAAAATCAAAATTACCAAGCCAAACTACCAAGCTAAGGCTACTTTTTATAACGGAAATAACATTCAAACGAAGCCGAGTTTAAATATTAAATTTATACGTTAAAAACTAAAAACCGAACGATTGATTAAATGACTATTATCTATCCGATAGTAATAGTAAGAGATAGTGAATGGAGCGGGGTCACTGAACTCATATCGGCGAGGTTAAATGTTTACTCTGATTTATTATAAATTGTACACTTGCGTGATAGTGTTGAAAAAACTGCCATTCACGCGTCTCGGAGCCGTCGAGTGTTAGAATAATGGGCTGATAAGACCGTGGCGTAGCTAGCGTGAGGGAAGTTAATTTGGGAGGGCAGAATTATTATTTAACAGAGTCGAGAACAGAAGTGATCAGCTTCACAAATGTATAGTACGTACTTTTGTTTCTGAACGCAAGTACATGCAAAAATTTATTATTATGGATAAAATTTTACTACCCTTTTTACCAATCTACACTTCACCGCTAACATGGCAAAGCCACTGTCACATTTTTATACAAATACATACATATCATCACGTCTACAACCCTTGCGGGGTAGACACAGTACTGTCTCGAAAAGACCAATTGGTCACGTTTAGCTGTTTAGCTTAATGATTTTATACAAAAATATGATTTAAAAAAAACTAAAATTGAGTCACTAACTATAACAATGACAGGCATTTCAATTATATAACTCAAAAATCGATACATTGAATTCGAAGTACCCATGGCGAGCAATTCAATAGCATTTAAATAATGAATTTATTCCACAAGCTTTTTAATCGACTTTTTAATCATGTCTTAAAATGTTCTATTTTGTCGTTGGGCGCACCCATGTCCCGCCCCTTGCACTAGATACGCCACGGAGATAACGGTCACATAGTATATATCTCAGATCACAGGCTTGACCCGTATCGTAGAGGCTTGCCCGGGGTGGAGACTACAATTAAAATGTTAAGAGGACTTATTTACTATCTCATTTTAGCTTTGGGATTAAATGGAGTGCTATAAAGAGAGAGATGATATAGCTATACCTTTCAATATCCGCGAAAAAGGAGGCAGGATTCTTAAATTGGTTCAGGATTCTGAATCGTCAGATATCACATTATATCATAACGTAACGTCTTTCTAGTTATATCGTTAAGAGGAAATATAAAGAAGTAGAACAAAAACTGACAGAATATAAAAAATATAAGAGTACAGAAGAATCACATGATTTTTAACCAGTTTTTGTTCTTATCCCTATTCTATCTATGACTAACTGAATAAGAAAGATACACCTATTTCACTTCTAATATAGGCTAGAGAAAGAGACGTCGGAACTTGAAGAGAAGGACCACTCTACTTCGCCTGCTCGGTAACTAGTTTATAATGTAAAGTATTAAAGTGGGAACATATGAGTGGTTTCAATATTATCGATTATAACTTAACTAGCGACCCGCCCCGGCTTCGCACGGGTGCAAAATTATAAATGTTATTAATATTATACATAAAAACCTTCCTCTTGAATCACTCTACCTGTTACAAAAAACCGCATCAAAATCCGTTGCGTAATTTTAAAGATTTAAGCATACAGACAAACAGACTAAAATAGCGACTTTGTTTTATACTATGTAGTGATATATCACGCCTATATCCCTTGCGAGGTAGACAGAGACACTTGTCTGAATGTGCCGTTTCCTCACGATGTTTTCCCTCACCGCTTTACATTGCATTTATAATATCAGCTATTTATAGGGACGCTGCCCCCGCCGCCGCGGCCGGCCCGTACCGTGCCGCAATACTAATATCGTGATATCTCCTAAACTATATGTCTAAATAACACACTGTAAACTGCAAAAATAATCTAAATTAAATGCTCGTGATGATGAACTTACTTATTTTGATACGGATATATGTATTATTGGTTATATCACCAGTTAAACATCACCCAACGAATTAAATGTTTTTTTAATACAGAAAAGTAGTTTTTGTGACTTAAATAAAAAAGCTGGATATATGTCATCGCGGACCTTTTTGTAGAACTAATAAAGACCAATGTTTTTGCTATACATTGTTCTTACTTGTATCCAACGGTATAAGCGGCGCACGCACAAATGCAATCTTCAATTAGATTTTTTTTCTGACTTCTTGGACATAAATCGCTATAACTCAGCTAATATAGTTTCAATGTATTTCAATTATATATAAAAACCTGTCGGAGAAAATACTCTTTCTATTAGTGAAAACCGCATCAAAATCCGTTGCGTAGTTTTAAAGTTTTATGCATACGAAGGGACTACAGACAAAATGGGCGACTTTGTTTTATACTATGTAGTGATATTTCATTGTAAGTGTAACTGCATATCTTTTTCATGGTGGTCGTAAAAGGAAACTAAGGGAATGGCTAATAAACATGATTTGTTTTTGTGGGTGATAGGCTAGTTTTCTATTGTGTTGTTGAAGAACTTCTGAAACAATTTGTCTGTAACAAAACCAAACAAAAATTAATAATTAAAATATTAACTTCATTGTTTTAATTTTGACACCATATGGAAATCAAATACTTACCAACTACCACAAAAGTTTTAAATCAAGCAAAAAAAGAAAAGACCTCATTGCCACATGTGCAAACTATATATTCCAATCTACATATGTAGTCGCTAGCCACAAAAAGTATGACAAAAAGCGCGGAAGCTCTATCTGTGATCCTATCTTATCTGTGGGCGTGACGCGCGACCGGAGTGGCATGCCATGGATACTGTTTTCTTGAAGTCACTATTTTGATACCCACATACATACATACATATGGTCACGTCTATATCCCTTGTGGGCTAGACAGAGCCAACAGTCTTGAAAAGACTGAATGGCCACGTTCAGCTATTTGGGTTAACGATAGAATTGAGATTCAACTAGTGACAGGTTGCTAGCCTATCGCCTAAAAAAGAATCCCAAGTTTGTAAGCCTATCCCTTTGTCGCCTTTTACGACATCCATGGGAAGGAGATCGAGTGGTCCTATTCTTTTTTGTATTGGTGCCGGGAACCACACGGCACAATTTGATACCCACTAATATATAAAATGCGAAAGTAAGTTTATTTGTTTGGTTTCTCTTCACGCGTTAGTTACTACAATCTCCTTAAAATTTTGCATAAATATAATTCTGAAGAAGAACATATAATGGTACTTTTTATCCCGGTAAAGTCTATAGTCCCAGTAGGATTTGTGAAAAATCTGTATCCTTTAGAAGAAAAATCTCCCTTTTTGAAAATTTGGATTCTTTCTATGGCCTATGAGAGGTACTCCATAAGAGGACTTCCTGAAATTCCCGCAGGATTCCCGAAAATCAGCGGGATTTATTGATTCCCACGGGAAGAGCCACGGGCGTGTCCTCAGTAGTATTATAAATTCTAAAGTCTGTCTGTTATTCATAAACCACTGGACTTTTTTGACATCAAAAGGTTTCATAATATTTTTGAACTTATTACTCATTTTTGAGCTGTTATTAAAGTTACCTACAAAGTACACTTATGTGTTCCTAAAATAAACAAATCTTAATTTCTTCCTTGAACAGATTAGAAAAAGAACAGATAAAAAAATCGTTCCTCTTCCTCATGTCAGCCGCCATCCTTCAACTCTCATTAGCTGCCATTGCTTCTAGGAATCACACAAAAACTACTACTGCAAGGAAAAAATCCCACAGTGCAGTCATTCACGGATGCAGTTGCAAGGGATTTTACACCTTGTACTTTGGCGTTAAGGTTTTAATATTGGTTTAGTGCTGTACATATAGTAATTGGACCGTCGCCGGACGGTCTGTCCGTTCGTGTCGCGCTCGTGAGTGCGGTCACGTATTCTGAAATCATAAAATATAGTAGAGACAGAATTTGTATAGTCCATTTCTTTAGGCCAACCGAAAATATTAACAATCTTCATACGTCTCTTTATTGTAAAATACATAATTATCTCTTATTTATTCCCTTCGGGGTGGACAGATCAAATAGTTTCAACTTCGAAGTGGCGGGAACCACACGGCACATAGACTAACCAGTTTTTCACCGTTCGATCGTAGATGGCTCGACATTAAATATCTGCGCCTCCAAGGTATCAAAGCATACATAAATATATTTAAATTTCTATTTTATCGAAAATTCCGTAAACAACTTAATTAAAAGCGCGATTAAAGCATAAAGCATTTTGGGAAAAGTTATTTTGTGGAATTTATTTCATATTATAGTTATTGTACAGGTTCAAGATCTGTACTATCGTTATTTCACACCGCGATGGTGAGATAAGAAACTGATTGAACTAAATCCTTGAATACATAGTTAAATGTTCAATTAGTGCCATGTATCGAGCCGACAAAATGAAAACATTTTCCGTTACAACACAATTTAATTTACACTAGAGGACGCCCGCGGCTTCGTCCGCGTAAAACGAAAAATCATCATAATTCCCGTCCCCGCGGGAATTCACTTTCTTTTTTTATATATTAACACGTGACACGTTCCCTCCAAACCTCCATCCGGGACCTTTGGTGACACATACAAACGCACACCGCAGCGCCACAGGGGCCGTCTTACAAAAAACATCGACAGATACTACGCTACACATAATTATTCTAAAATTCAACAAAATTAGACCAACGGTTATAAAGTTAAAAACATACATACATACAAAAGACCTCACTCGCTTTGCTCGCTGGCGCGGTCCATAAGGATTAGTGATGAATGAATCTACTACTCGGAGCAGACCTTCAAAATTGACAAACTGGAACTGAACGTGTGACTCACCATCAGAACACTTTCACCTAAATATATTTTCTCAGGAAAGCTCGAAATAGCTCATTAGCTGAGCACAGTGTAAGCTTAGAAAGCTTGAGGAATTTTGTTTGGAAACAAACGCAAATAGAACGGATTAAATGTAATGGAATTTAGCATCGATTAGTTTTGATTCCATACGTATGATGACCACGCCTCTCTGGAGTAGGCAGCGACTACATCTCTCAAGCTTGAAGCAGCAAGCATCACTACATAGTGCCGTGTGGTTCCCGGTGCCAATAAAACAGAAAAAAAGAATAGGACCATTCCATCTCGTTCCCATGGATGTCATGGTATAAGCTTTTAAACTTCAGATTCTTATTTTAGGCGTTGGGCTAGCGACCTGTCACTATTTGAATCTCAATTCTATCATTGAGCCAAACAGCTGAACGTGGCCTATCAGTCTTTTCAAAACTGTAGGCTCTGTCTTCCTTGCAAAGGGTATAGACTGTAGTATATGTGAATGTATGTATCACTATTTTTTTTTCAGACTTTCCATACTACAAATGAAAGTCCTTCTATTTTCTCTTAAAAACAGAATGAAATTTATTGCATAAAATGTGGTACATACAATGTTTGAAATACCCGGAGTGTTTCACTCGTCTAGTGATTTCTGACGTGCAATACACAATAAAGTCAAAATAAAGTCTGGTAAAAATAAGGCCTCGGGAAATTGTGAACAGATTTTGTTCCTGTTTGATATGTTGCAAAGACGGTTTAGATGGAACATGAAGCTAAGATAGATGAGGAATAAAAGCTCGTTACTGATTGTTCGCGTTGCATTATAATATTTATTAATAAAACAGGTATTAAACGTGCACGTAACTTACCTTTATTTCATCTCGGACTTTTTAATCATGTTACAATGATCCGTGGTCCGTCGCTCGGTCGACATTGTAACATGAAGCTCGAAAGTCAAGGATACTCTTACCTGATCATTCACGAGAGATAAAAGTTCTAATTTTAATTTTCATGACATGGCTTAAGTCCTGGTCACATCCTCATACCTCCGAAGGTAAGCCCAGAATTCACCTGTGACCATAAAGGATTTCATAAGTCAAAGTTAATACACGAAGCGACTCCCGTCTGAAGGTTGCAGGGGAATCTCACCCGTATTGAAGCTGTACCTACGCACCCAGTCGCCTGAATGTGCGGGTTTCCTCACGATGTTTTCCCTCACTGTAAGACTAATGCTTTTCCCAAATAATGAGTTCTAAACAAGTCTATCAATCACCTTCCGTTTACGTATCTTTCAACGAGGCACGCGGATTTTCTCTACTAGTGTTGAAACTAGTCTAAACACATTCGTTTGTTTGTTTGTTCGGTGAAAAGTTGCCCGTGGCCGACGAGAGATGAGTTTATTTTCCAATCTTAGACTAGCTATCGGAATAAAGAGGTGTGGCTTTAAATAAACTTGTTGTCATCAAATTTAATGACATCCATTTTTAAGGAACTGTAAGACTACGAGAATAAGTATATAGTTTCGCAAACATATTTAAAATCGCGCCTGTTTACTGGAGGGGTAGGCAGAAACTTCATCGATCCTTCGAGCTCGAGCTTCATCCACATATATTATCTATCTTCATCCAAGTTCGTCCGTTTGGAGTACTCTTGACCTGACCTTTGACCAGGACACCCCCCTTCGCATGTGCCGATATTAATATAACACAATATTTGCCAAAGTTTTAATAAAATCTAATGTAACTTTTGGAACTGAAATCAAAAGTACGTCGTATGAAAGCTTAGTTTACAGGTGACTTAGGAAATTTATTGCGATAATAAATGTTCCATTTACATACGCTTACGGGGTAGATAGCTAGTTTTGAAAAGTCTGAAAATGCGTTCAGCTGTATTCAATTAAGATTCATGATTGGAATTTGGATTGGATTGGTTTTTAAAACCACACAGCCCTTGCCGGTGTGTTACGCGCAATAAGTCATGTAATTCAATGTAGGACACCTCATACACTCGGGGAGCCTTGACCGCGGCTGCCTACACGCAATTGAGTATTGATGGTGTCTTACTGGATAGGGTTTGGAAATACATATGTACATACATACATAAAATCACGCCTCTTTCTTTTTCTCTCTCTCTCTTTCATCCACATTCATAACTCTCTTCATACAAGCTCGGCGGTTTCGGGTACTTTTGACCTGACCCTTTACCAGGACGTCCTTAATTTGATCAAGATACGTTCGTCTAGGTCTTCCCACTCCGACCTTTCCCTCCACACTCTCCTTATAATAAATAATAGAAATAAATTTATTTTCAAATCTTATGCTTATTGAACTCATCATAACTTAAGTATAATTATATCTTCTACTGCTTCCCAAGCCCAGGTGTAGAAGTGGCGTCGGAACTAACTACTCTGAAGGATTTTCACCGGTCATCAATTTAAACAACGCTGTTACTATTTATATGCTGATTATAGCTTAAAAAACTACATTAAAAATCATGCCTCTTTCCCTGAGGGATAGGCAGAGAATAAATCTTTTTATATGCCACGATCACCGCATACGTTAACTTAAAATTTATTTATAACGTAGATGTTCATAACTTTCTTAATAAAAGGGCATCGGTTAAGGTTTGACCCGATCTTTGATTTGGTCAAGTTGCGATCGTCTAGGCCTACCTCATTTTCCTCGTTATGTTATTTATTGATATGAAAAAATATTAAAAAAGTACAGCGGGCGAAATATAGTATACCACTTGTGTGTCGTAGAAGTATTGATGATGATTATACTTTTCTATGTGACCCACTGTACATGCGGGTCGAGATTGCATGGCCTATGATTTGTTGTTTGTAATAACTTCTAAATCTTTGTGAAATATAATTTTTATAGTTTCAAGTAACGCTTAAAGGTTAAAATAACCCTTAAACATTAAAACAAAATGTTACCTTACATAAAAGTACAACACTATAGTTATATTTTATCAACCTGAAAAATCAAGCCTTCCGTTCCCATAAAAGTCACTAAAAATACTTTTTGCAATGTGTCAACCATATTCGTGCCAAGTTTAATCAAAATAAGTTTTGTGGTTTTATTGTGAAAGGGGTAACAAACAAACTAACTCTCGCATTTGTATCTAATATTGCCTACTTGTAGTTAGCGGGTAACCCATAGACTTAAGATTTGTAACGCGTAGCGCGACACGCACTTGGCTGTTTTTATGTTTATTAATATTCTCGTTAAATCTAGAGCAATGTTCGAGAAAAATCCAACGGAAAATTACACAATATTGAATTATATACAGAGAGTAAACGGCCCGAGCATACGGTACATTGTTTTACATTTGGTAATATCCTTGCTTTGTATTATTCTCAATGCCGTGCTCTGTTTAAAAATGGAATATTTTTGATCAATTTAAATCTGGCGTCCCGGAGGAATATTCTGGATTGATAAAGAGACGTTCTGGTCAGGACAAGAGTACCCTAAATTGACAACGTTGCATGAAAAGATGGATAGACGAAGCAAACGAAGTATGCAGGGATCGTGATAAGCGGAAACATCTACCGTCAAGTCGTCTACCTACCGTGATAAGGCGTGAATTTATATTATGTAACTAGCGACCCGCCCCAGCTTCGCGCGGGTAACATTTATACATACCAACCTGCCTCTTAAATCCCTCTATATAATATCTATGTATGAATGAAAATCCGTGCTATAGTTTTAAGATCTAAGCATACAGAGGGGCAAACGCGGGAAGCGACTTGGCTTTATAAATATTATGAAGTGAAAATGATGCGTGAGCGCAGCTGTGAACGAAAAATCTGCCCATTCTTAGTGCGACGATTTGAATTCCACCGCAAACATGTACCAATTACTTTTTTCGAACTAACTACGTACATTAGTTTGAATATTAACCGATGCTCTTATGGTGAGTGAAAACATCATAAGGAAACCGGCTTCGGGCATCTGGATGTGTAACTATGATACAATATGGGTCAGGTTCCCTCTTTTGTTAAATCTTTGTGTTAAAACCTAACTCACCCAATCCAGCATCATGGTCATAGGCGCACCCCGGGCTCCTCTCCAGAGAGGCGAGGACGCAATCGGGACTAACGCCAGGAGGACGGAATGAGTTATTCATTCATTCATTCATTCATTCAAATACTCTCCCTTTACACTGTAACCCGGTTTTGCTCATCAATAATTTATTTAGCAAAAACGTGACTACTATTAACAAAACGTGCGCGTGAGCACCAATCCAACATAATCATTTTAAAATGGTCAAATAAAAGTTCAGCACTTTTTTTTTGGGGCGAGCCCGCTGCTACCGCTAGGGATTTCTATAATGCTAGACGACTTCCAAGAATAGCACATAGTTAGCGGTACGTGAGGCGCCCCCTTCCAGACACCCGCCCCCGTTTTCGGGATAAAAAGTGTCGTTTGTCCTTCCCGGTACCGGGATAACATCTACGCAAAATTTGACGAGAAGTTAAGAGACGCCTGTGAGTGCAAATTTATTATTTGTGTATTTTTCGCTTCTTTAATAAAATTTTGATGCAATTTTGTGTCAAAATTTTACGTGAAAAGAGAAATAGTAATGAATGAAATGATTAAAACTTTTATGCAAAATTATATCTAATTTTAAAAAAAAGTTATGAAAAGCAAATGAAAAATAAGGTAGACAGAACCAACAGTCCCGAAGAGAATGAAAGTGCCTATTCCTTTAGTCATATTCATAGACTTCTATGGGAAGAAATAGAGTTGTAGCGACATGCAAACTTGCTGAATTGCATTTTTATGTAGAGCGACTGGCGATCGAATCCCCTCCGTCCCCAGTCGTCTCGTGAACTTTATCGGTTACGCACATATATGTATTATAAATTATTCCATTGGCAATAAATCTATCAGGAAGTTATTCGTTTCACTCCCTAAGCCCCACCAGCACACCCGACACTGGTGAACCAGCACACCCGACAGAGTGGTCCTATTCTAAAGTGACTAGAACCACACGGTATTGAGAAAATAAGGAATTAATTCTGTCACAAAAGACAAGTTTGTACGTAATACTATCAATACTTTAATATCATAAATGTGAAAGCGTGTTTCTGTGTTTGTTTGTCCGTCTTTCACGTAAAAACCGCTCTCCACGAAAATTTGCATACATATAGTGTGTGAAGTACGGAGACAAATATTTCTTATCACGTCAGTATATAATGTATACTAATCACTGTTAATGTTCTACCAATGGCTACTCTTCTACACCTCGTGTTCAAACTCTTCTTCTTCCTGGCGATAGTCCCGGTTACATCCCCACCTTTCTGGAGGGGAGCCCTGGGTATCCCTAAACGACCAGGATCCTGGACCGGGTGAGTCAGGATTTTACACGAAGCGAGTCCAAGACCTCCGCAACCCTTGCAGGGGAACTTAATTCATATTGGGTCATGGCAACAAATTCAATTGCCTGAATGTGCAGGTTTCCGCAAGATGTTTTGCCTCACCGTAAGTGCATCGGCGAGCACACAAACTAATCAACATAACTCAAAAGTCATTGAGCATGGCCGCGCGGGATTTGAACCTGTGCTCTACACTCATTTTTGCCTGGCATCAGAACCGTTCGATCACTGATGCGTGTTGAAACCACAGAGCAATTAACACTTAAGTTATCGGGATCCGCCCAACTGAGGTAGGGGGTGGCCATTTTTAATAATACCACGTTATTTATTTTAATAAGAACCCATAAAATTGAGTTATATCAAGAGGTGGATTCCATTTGCTGGACTCGATTTTGTGAGATTATGAACATTGCACATAGAAGAGGCAGACTCTTTTCTGAGTTATAAACATATTGCGATCGCGCCTCTTTCTGGGATAGACAGAGACTTGCCAAGATTAACGTTATTTTCTGTATAACATACATAAAGAAAATGAAAGGGTGTTTTTTAATAGGCGTGGGCGTGGCAACTTCGAGCTAAATATGTTTTAGTTTGAAGAAGATTAACACGAACGAAGGAATCAAACTTATAATATTAGCATTTTCAATTAAATAAGGTGCAAAGTTCCTTCGACAGAACCTAAATATAGAAGAAACAAATTAGAAAACTTAGTTTAAAAACCACGGAAAGACTTTAAATAAGATCTTGTCTATAATTTCCATATCTTTAAATATTCAATCAAAAAGCTTGTTATAAGTAAAACGTCTATTAATAGATATACCGCAAACCAGAGTTAAACCAAGTGAAAATGACCTTATTTATTTTCCCGCGGAAATTTTGGAAAATAATCTCTTTGGTATAGTCTCTAGATCCAGCGGTTTGCGTTGTTAAACTTCAGGTTAAGTTTATCTAACAGATACATAATTATCTCGTCTACATTTTTTACGAAGCCAATAGACGCGAGACTAAAAGACGAACTTGACTGATGAAATAGAATTTGATCACTAAATTAGACAACAACTTAATAATACATGAAAGTGCTCGAACATTCCAGAAGAATCCAGATGTCCAGACGAATTCCTCGTCCGATTACCAAATGTCTAATTGAATTACAAAATGGCTGACGATATAAAATGATTCCAAATTTAAATTTTGTAGATTCCACAGAAGCCCACATCCCTTTGCAAGGCATTTTTATGAAGAGTGACACGTAAAGTTTAAAATTCCAATGTAGGTAGATGTGACCAGTATTTTCCAGATTGAAGCAGTGAAGGAAAGTCTTTGATTTTATTGACCCATGGAACAAAAAGGGAGGTTATAAAGATATTTTTCTTCAAATCAGGGGCTTATAATTCCAAATAGATGAATCAACATTAGTGAGATTCTTCTACTAGAAGCTATGATTTATTTTCAAGGAAACTTCGGCAATGATTGATGTTTAGTTCAAAGCTTGTTGAATTTCTTAGGAGTTTTCATTAGGGGCTCATATTATTTGAGCTTCCGGTGATATAACTTTTTAAATTAGAAATTTTGTTGCAAAGGACAATTTATAATGTGTATGAGAAGAACAATATGACTAACTTGAGCCTACATAACATTTCCACGGCAGTAGCGGAGCCTTGTGACAGAAATATCTGAAATTCTCACGAGAGAAATTTATTTATTTTACCCCATATATATTTTAAGAATATTAAGTAACGTGGGTTAAAGTTAGTGTAACGTTATGTTTTGGTTCATAATACGAATTATTGCACGCTCAGGCAGATTGAATTATTCGCATTCTCAATTCAGAGCTATTTACATAATCATATTACATACTAGCATTCGCTCGGGGCTCTCCTCGTGAAAGAATTTCCCAGAAGTATAAAGAGCATGTGTTACGTTTCAGAAGTCTAGTCTTATCTCTGTGCCCAATTTCATTAATGGGTGTGCAAGTTTTTGAGTTAAAAAGATATTTTCTCTATTAGTATGTTAGTGATTAACATTCATGTACAAGTTATTTTTAGTGAGAGTCCTATGATAGTCAAAATAACTTATCAAAATATATATCAGATTTAAGTACTTCAAATCGGGATTTGTACAATGCACAACATAAATTACTTGCATACCAAATTTCGACAAAATTTTATCAGAAATTTGTAAAAATTATAGTTTTTGCTAGTACCATTGAAGTAAAAGCTTGTTTATGTACTTATTTTTTTAACTGGACATAAATGATCTTTTACTTATAACCATAGCCCTGTTTGTCTAATTTAGATTTTGACTGTAAGCTGTTCAACTGAAAGGTCACACTTGGCCAGATTTTTGTGGTACCAATTTTGGTGGACTAATATCTACAGATCAAAAAAGAGATTATAAATAAATTCGCACGTACGCTAATAAGCGATTACTGAGCTAATTGTGAAGCTATTTTTTATCTGCGCTGTGGCCCTAGACTAAAGATTATAGAATTTATTTAACGGGCACGTGCTCCGATTCCGCCATACAGCCAAGGAACCCTGAATTCCTCTCCATGGATGGCTATATAAATGAATCTTAACCACGAGCGAGTCCATTTCGTCCTCATATCCCGAACGACTCAAACTCAATAGTGACGCCAAATTCCAATTTCGAATTCACATTAAAAAAAATATTTTATAAAAACATCAGTGGTTGATATTAAATCATACCTATTTTTCGGCCAGTGTACTTATTTTTTTATTTTGTGTTGCTTTTGGAAACGTGCTCATTGGTGTGTTTAAAAGGTATATTTTTTTTTGTTTATCTATGGAATGTTAGTTTTTTTTGTTACGTAACATTGCGATAGGCACGTCGTTACGATAATAATTATTATATTTAACATTTTTTACTTATCTTAATTTATTAAAGTTACGAACAGGTATGAATAAAATATCAAATACCTTAACATCAGAAACTATTTTTTTGTGAAAGAAGATTACAAATTCCTCCAAAGTTTTTCCTGTATGAAATAAAATCTCTAAAGAACATTCTGAAAATAGCACGATGTAAAGAATATCAAAGGAAATATGGGATTCTTACCTTGTTTTGTGTTCGTAACAAAGAAGTAAGCGGAAAAGGAGATATGAAAAGGCGATAGAAATTGATACAACAAAATATTGTATCATTTTCTGTCTGTTAGCAACACGTTCCCAGGCTTTAAATAGACATCGGTATTTTCGATTTCCCAAGTAGGAGACGGTTCTCAATTCTATACTATTTTTTATTCTATTTTTTTAACTTCCCGCGGGAATATCGGGAAATCGTTAGTGCACCTCTAGACCACATAAGGACCCTACATACATACACGTAATCACGTCTTTATTCTTTACGGGGTAGACAGAGCCCACAATCTCGAACTGACCTTAGGGCCACGTACATCTGTATGACTTAATGATGGAATTGAAATTAAAAAAAGTGACAGGTTGCTCGCCCATCGCCCAAAAGAAGAATCCCAAGTTTATCTTTGCTATCAGACCATCATGGAAGCTTTCCTCCTGGCTTTAAGTCCCGGTTGCATCCTCACTACTCAGGAGTGGAGCCCCGGGTTTACCTTTGACCCCACGGTCAACCCAGAGTCCATACTCTGGATTGGAGTCAGGTTGTTACACGATGCAACTCCCGTCTTACCTCCGCAACCGCAACTGAATCTCCTGAACGTGTAGGTTTCCTCACGATGTGTTCCTCACCGTCAGAACATTCGTATTCAAACTAATGTACATAACTTTCGAAAATATTTAATGGTACATGGCCAAGGTGGGATTCCAACCTGTGCCTTTCTGCGCATCACGCATTCATGATTTCTCAAAATTCCCACGGGAATCGATATAAACGAAATGGTTTCGGTTTGCGTAAGCGAAGTCGCTGGTATTATGTATGTTCCAGCTGTTGCCCGCAAATTTCGTACGCCTAAAATCTCTATATATTTTTTTAAGCTATGTTACTGAAAAGTTTTGTGAAAATCTGTTCAGTAGTTTTTTTGTGAAAGAGAAACAAACGCACATCCTTACAGACTTTCGCATTTGTAATATTAATATCACGAGACGGCCTCTGTGGTGCAGCGGTAGTGCGCTTGTCCGTATCCCAGTGGGTTCGAATCCCGGCGAGAGAATGATGACAACTTTCTCTGGTCGGCCTGGGTATTGAATGTTTATCTACATTAGCGTTTATCATAAATGATAGTATAGTTGAGTTAGTATCTCGTAACACAAGTTCCGAATTTACTTCGAGGCTAACTCAATCAGTGTAATTTGTCCCGTATATGTTTATTTATATTATATTTATCATAGTATGTAGTACCTATAGTTGAGTTAGTGTCTCTACAAATCTCGTACTTACATCGAGGCTAAGTCAATCTGTGAAATAGTCCAAAAAAAAATATTGTAAGTTGAATGATTGATAAATAACGTGTATTTGTTCCAGAACATCTCTCAGTGCGGAATCTCATCAGTATTACCATGCGCCGCCTCCTGCTGCTGCTGGCCATGCTGGGCGCCGCTTGGGGCTCCAACGTCCACCGGCACTTGAACCTGTTAGCGGACGACTCCAAACGACACAATGGTATGATTGATAGTAGTCTAGTTTTTAACCGCAGTGTCGCCCGCGCGAATTGAGCGCCACCTTCTTCTGTACATACATACAAATGGTCACGTGTATATCCCTTGTGAGGTAGACAGAGCCAACAGTCTTGAAAAGACTGAATGGTCACGTTCAGCTATTTGGCTTAATGATAGAATTGACATACAAAAGCGACAGGTTGCTAGCCCATCGCCTAAAAAAGAATCCCAAGTTTGTAAGCCTATCCCTTAGTCGCCTTTTACGACATTCATGGGAAAGAGATGGGAGTGGTCCTATTCTTTTTTGTATTGGTGCCGGGAACCACACGGCACACATACTCACATACACACATACTCCGGGCGCGGCTCCAACGTCCACCGGCACTTCAAACTGTTGGCGGAAGACTCTAAACGACACAATGGTATGATTGATAAGTTTGAAAGTTTTTTTTTTTTTTGGGACAAATTACACAGATTGAGTTGGCCTCGAAGTAAGTTCGAAACTTGTGTTACGAGATACTAACTCAACGATACTATATTTTATAATAAATACATATATAGATAAACATCCAAGACCCAGGCCAATCAGAGAAAGTTCGTTTCTCATCATGCCCTGGCCGGGATTCGAACCCGGGACCTCCGGCGACACAGACAAGCGCACTACCGCTGCGCCACCGAGGCCGTCAATTTAACTCCTTTACAGTATCTTGTTTAGAATGGGATTTCCATTTGAGTATAAATACTTGTGTTTGGAGAACCCGTAATAGTAGTCTAGTTTTTAACCGCAGTATCGCCCGCGCGACTTTAGCGCCACTTACAGAAGAATTCTTTTAGGCGATGGGCTAGCAACCTATCACTATTTGATTACAAATAGCTGAACGTGGCCTTTCGGTCTTTTCAAGACTGTTGGCTCTGTCTGCCCCGCAAGGGATAAAGACGGGACCATATGTATGTATGGAAGAATACAGATGTTTCGAATATCCTTGCCTAATGAATGTGGATGTAGCGAAAGTAGTGCAAGTGAAAAGATCAAGTCTCTGCCTACCCCTACTGCATAGAGGCGTGAGGTGTTATAAGCCGATATTTCTAGATTGTATTTTACCATGTGCACGGAAAAAGCTTTTTGTGATGTTATGTTTTTCTTCACTGCCAGACTAGCATGCTTTGTAACTTTACGAATTAAACACATAGATACAAATGGTCACGTCTATATCCCTTGCGGGGTAGACAGAGCCAACAGTCTTAAAAAGACTGAATGGCCACGTTCAGCTATTTGGCTTAATGATAGAATTGAGATTAAAATAGTGACAGGTTGCTAGCCCATCGCCTAAAAAGAATCCCAAGTTTGTAAGCCTATCCCTAAGTCGCCTTTTACGACATCCATGGGAAAGAGATGGAGCGGTCCTACCTATTCTTTTTTGTATTGGTGCCGGGAACCACACGGCACACGAATTAAACACAAATCGCTGAAACCAAATCCTGAAAAGCTTTCAATCGTTTTTCTTAGAGAGTCACGTGTCCAGTTCGGTTTGCGGCCGAAACCGGGTCGGACCTAATGTATGTACATGTTTCACGGCGCGGAAGTATCTGATCTGGGAATATTTTAGCAAGTCAATGCTCAGGGTGTGAATTAAAGTTTAAATACGACGGAACATTCATACATACAACCATATAATCACGTCTATATCCCTTGCGGGGTAGACAGAGCCAACAGTCTTGTAAAGACTGAAAGGCCACGATCAGCTATTTGGCTTTACGATAGAATTGAGATTCAAATAGTGACGGGTTGCTAGCCCACCGCCTAAAAGAGGAATCCCAAGTTTATAAGCCTATCCCTTAGTCGCCTTTTACGACATCCGTGGGAAAGAGATGGAGTGGTCCTATTCTTTTTTGTAATGGTGCCGGGAACCACACGGTACATGGAACAACCTAATAAATTATTTTATTAGCGAGGCTGTTTATAAGTACAGCAGTTTCAACCTTTGTGGACTAGAGTGGTCATCTTGCCAAACCTGGTGGCCCGTATTCGATCGATTCGATGCTATCACCGATTGATTGAAAATGATCATTTTAAGTCCAAATTACCTGCTTCTAACTGAAAGGTTTTGGCAACGTAGTCAAATGATTTCCCAACTCAGTCAGTGAATCAGTGAGTCGCTTAGCTTGCGATGACAGAAAAATGAACTACTTATTCGCACACTTTACACATTGTGTTACAAAGTGATCTGTGTTCTCCAAAGCTACGACCTCCTAATCTCTAAGTGTTTCCTATTAGACCTAGACGAATATATCTTGATCAAATTAAGGACGTCCTGGTAAAGGGTCAGGTCAAAAGTACACGAAACGGTGGTTTGCATGAAGAGAGTTATGAATGTGGATGAAGCGAAGGAAATATGCAGAGATCGTGGCAAGTGGAAAGAGGTAGTCTCTGCCTACCCCTCCGGGAAAGAGGCGTGATTTTATGTATCCTCCTATTAGTCTGTCCACCTAATCTGTCTAACTTTTAACTTTTGGCCTCCACAGCAGTGACCTCCGAGCCTCACAGAGTGTTCGCTCTGTCAGCGCGGCCGCCGCCGCTGGTAGCGCTGTCCCCGGGGCGCGCCGCGGAGCTGGTCTGCGAGGCCTACGGGTCGCCGGCCCCGTCGATACACTGGTACAAGAACGATGCTCCAGTTTATGAGGTAATTCTTGGATAATCAGAAAACTTTTGCATTCAGCAATTTAGAGGTAAAATATAGTCTTGGAGGAGAGAGGGAGCTTGAAGCTAAGGATTGTGCCGTTATGAAATAGTATATCTCATGGTCATAAGGTGTGTTATGAGTATATTATAAGGATTTTGGGTTTTATTGGAGTAGCATAATTTTCTCCTGTAAATTAAATGTTTATGCTAAATTATAAATTTCCTTCTGTAAATTATAGTATAGCCTTATATATCATACCATTCAACAGTAGGATGGTTTGGCTAAAGGTTTACCACGCCGCAAGGAGAACCAACGAATTGGTGACATGTTTTTCTGTGCCACAAAATTACTGCATCGCAATGTTAAAAATTTGCAGTTTCCTTCATTTGATTTACATTACTTCTTAATATAAACAGCCCATACAATCTCTTTTTTCTCAGCATGACCTAGAATCCAGCGAGCAGATCGACTCGAACCCGGAATCCCTTGCTCGAGTGGTGTCCACTCTACTCGTGACCAGCGTGGCCGGAGAGGACCAATACCGGTGCGTGGTCAAATCTGGAGGGAGGATGCTGTCTGCTACTTCTACAGTCTATAGATCAAGTATGTACTCGTAATAATTGTCATAGTCATCATTCTCTTGGTATTCCAATTACATTCTATCCTTTCTGATAAGAGAGGAGCTCGGTTTTCATGATTTAACCATTCAGCTGAATGTAGCTGAACGTGGCCTTTTACTCCTGTGACTACTGGCTCTACCTACTCCGTAAGGGAGAAACGCTTTGATACCAGTGTTTTCTGTCTTTACGATATCATGAGGCCAGGGCTATACCTGATCTATTCTAACCCTCCCCAGCAGACGGTTCGGACGAGGGCGGCACGGAGCCCCCGCGGCCGCAGCCCCCGCGCATCCTGGTGTGGTACCGCGCGTACGTGGCGCAGATCGGGCGGCGCGCCGTGCTGCCGTGCGGCGCGCGCGGGCGCCCGCGCCCCGCGGTCCGCTGGACGCGCCGCGGCTCGGGGGACGCCGAGGAGGTGGAGCTCAAAGATGGACCCAGGATCAAGGTTAGTTGCTGGGTTGTGGTATACTTGTCTGTCGTTTATGGATGGCGTAAAAGGCGACCAGGATATAGGCTTATAAACTTCGGTTTCCGATGACGATGGACTAGCAACTTGTCGCTATTCTTTTTCAAGACTATTGGGTCTGTCTGCCACGCAAGGGGTATATATATACGTGACTATAAGTTTGTATATCTTTAGTTTCGAAATGAGGAAAAAGGTGTGGTTATGATGGATGTAGAATCCAGTATAAAGATTAGTAGGTCTACTCGTATAATACTGATGCATAGATATGAAATGGGCTGGGATTAAGGTTCGTTCTAAATCTAGGGATTCAGATTTAACCACATACATTAGTCTCTACCAACCACCAAATGGGGGACACCCTGTGCGTCACTCTTCTACATCTTCTTTTTCCTCCTGGCGTAAACCCTGCAAATCTACTTCAAGATCACTCGCCGTTCACATCCGCTAGAGCACATGTTTCAGGTAACAAGACCATGTCTATATTTCTATCTAAATAGGTACCATACTTACATTATCTTCCAGATCCTGCGTTCAGGCGAGCTGGTCCTCTCCGACCTGAAGTGGAGCGATTTAGGCGAGTACGCGTGTACGGCGCGCAACAGCCGCGGCCGTGCGCGCGCGCACACCTTCCTGTACCCCGCCAAGGTGAGGGTCATACACTTTTTCCTCCTGGCTTTAGCATCCTCAGCACTCCGGAAGATGCAACCGGGACTAAAGCCTGGCCTGTATCTAGAGGAGCCCGGATATGCCTTTGACCATGGATCCTGGATTGTGTGAGTCAGGCTTTTACACGAAGCGACCTGATCTGACCTCCGCAACCTTTGCAGAGGAACCTTACCTATGTTGGATTGATCATGGTAACACATTCAGTTATCTGTATATGCGGGTTTCCTCACGATGTTTTCTATCACCTAGAGAGTAGAATGTAGTAGAATGGTAAGCAGATGTTACATCTTTTCACTTGCTATCTCTGAATACTTCTTATAAGTTCTTCTTCTTTATTTCCTCTTGGCGATGATGGTCCCGGTTGCATCCTAGAGGATATAACCGGGACTAAAATAAGTTCCCTTACGTCGAAAAATAAATTTGCTATTTATATTTAACAGGCGCTAAAACACTAATCAAAATATTATAAAGCGGCAGTGGGCTTGTTTGTGACACAAAAGGTCCCGGGTTCGAATCCCGGCCAGGGCATGATGATTTATCTATAAAAGTATTCATTTTAATATTTTTTGCAGGCTGGATAACAACACATCAATAAGAAAGAAGCGTCAAGCATACTTAATTTGGATGTTCCTGTTATAATTAAGTTTCACGTGAAAGAACTCGCATTTGACACCAGAACAGCAGCCGATTCAAACCGTACTGCAGATAGTTCTACAGTCTGGAGCACACAGCCACGTCAAGATTTTTTGTGTGCTAGTGGAAATACATACTTATATCACTTCATTATCTCTTACGGGGTAGACAGAGCCAATAATTTCGGCCACTATTATTTAGTTCATATTAAAGTCTTTTAACAACGTTTTTATGAAGTTTATGTTCTAAATATCATTGTTTTTGTTGCAAATGCGAAACTTCACGAAAGGAGTCTGCCTATTTTTCTTAATTTAATTGTTGTATTATTATAATTTAATGATAATAAACGACATCTTTAATGCCGAATAATAATGTATTATTTAATTATTTTGTGATCGAATGAAATACTTATATTTTATAGACTGTGATTCAAATATGTATGAAGACATAAATAAATATTATATCGTGAATTTTGTTATTTATTTTATTTTAAACATCCTGAGCAAACATCTTAGTATAGCTGTCACGATACAGTCAAGAGGTTCGTACCGAAATGGGAATAATGTTAATGTAGACTAAGGAAGTGGCTTAATAAACTTGGGATTCCTCTTGTAGGCGATGGGCTCGCAACCTGTCACTATTTGTCCTATCTACCTACCTGTCCCACCTGTCATTCAGTCTTTTCAAGACTGTTGGCTCTGTCTACCCCGCAAGGGACACAGACGTGACCATACGTATGTATGGTGTGCCACGAGTATAGACCTCGCGAACAATTTCGTTGTTTTACCAAATTGTCATTTTCTCAAAAACTACTTAACCGATTTTGTTGTTATAAACATACATATAAAAAAATTATTGGGGCGAAACTCAAGTAAACTGGTAGGATTTATTAAAGACTAGTAAGATCATCGTTACGCGTAATCATCATAGTCCTTAAACCTGCAAGAATCTAACACTAATTCATATCCATTCGGACACACTGTCACATCAACCATCATCGCCCCCCCGGCGCCGTAAATGTTGACGTCGTCAGGGGTGAACGGAGCCAGCATGACGTCAACTAAGTGCAGTAAGTCGTAAGGACCCGCTTCGTGTCGTAAGGTGGGTTCCGAGCGTGGAGTCTTGACTGGTGTGGAGCCGGGAGGACACGGATCTTGGGAAGAAGCTATGGTGATGAGGAATATAAGGTTCGTAAACTTCATTCTGAAATAAAGAACAAATTATAACATTTAGTGTACTGGGACTAAACATTTCTAGACTAGACGGCCTCTATGGCGCAGCGATAGTACGCTTGTCTGTGACACCGGAGGTCCCGGGTTCGAATCCTGGCCAGGGCATGATGAGAACTTTTTCTGATTGGCCTGGGTCTTGGATGTTTATCTATATAAGTATTTATTATAAAATATGGTATCCTTGAGTTAGTATCTCGTAACACAAGTTTTTATTTATTTATTTCTAGCAAAACTAGCTGTCCCGGCAAACGTTGTTTTGCCATATAAATATTTTTTACGTAATATCACTAAGGGGTATGAAACATAGATGTTGGCCGATTCTCAGACCAACTCAATCACTCACTAAATTTCATGAGAATTGGTCTAGCCATTTCGGAGGAGTACGGGAACGAACATTGTGACACGAGAATTTTAATAAACATATAAGATTTTTTTTGATATGACATTTTGTTGTGGAATTCTATCTATAACAAGGACTATTTTTGGTTACTTAAATAAAAGCTTAAAAAATAACAAATCAAATATCTTAAAAATTACGACAATATGATACACACAGATATTATTAATATAGTAAAGAGACTTACTTGTTTTCAGAATCCTTGTTTTAATTCACTAATGGTTTCAAAAAAAAATATCACTTTCAGACACTTTATCTCATAATCAAAAAATGAAACCAAATCGAAAAAGGCGAACTATTTAACATTACAATTGTAATCCAATGACTTTATGATATGTCGAGCGTCTAATGGCGTATAAGGAATTTACTGAAGTAAGGTAATTATCCTGTATAACGAGGAAAAGATTGAAACTAAAAGTGCATTTGAGTCACAGGGAATTTAGCTACAGTATTGGTAGGAAGGTTATCCCTGATACCAATATATTAACTTTATAACCTCTTTAATTAATTTATTTATTTTTAACACATAAAACAGACTGCAATCACAAATCTATGCCAATATTAGAAAGCTGAAGTGTTTGTTTGTTTGAAGGCGCTAATCTCAGGAACTAATGGTTCGAATTGAAAAATTCTTTTGCGTTAAATAGACCATTTATTGAGGAAGGCCTTAGGCTTCTAAAACATCACATTACAAATATAAGGAGCAAAGAAATAATGGAAAGTCAAAAAACGGGGAAAATTATTCATCCTTGAGGATTTCAATGATGCCCAAAATAACTATTCCACGCGAACGAAATCGCCGGCACAGATAGTATGTTATACAATGAGGAGTTAAATGCTTAGGTCTCCACTGTAATTCTCTGTGCCGTGTGGATCCCGGCACCAATAAAAAAGAATAGGACCACTCGATCTTGTTCCCATGGTTGTCGTAAAAGGCGACTAAGGGATGGGCTTATAAACTTGGGATTCTTATTTTAGGCGATGAGCTAGCAAACTTTTACTATTTGAATCTCAATTCTATCATTAAGCCAAACAGCTGAACGTGGCCTATCAGTCTTTACAAGGCGGTTGGCTCTGTCTACCCCGCAAGGGATATAGACGCGACTATATGTATGTATGTAATTCACATCATATGTGTGCCTTATAACACAAAATTATAATTACTACAGATTACGAAATCTATCTATACATATAATAAATCTGTAGAAAGGTCAATTCTGTACATTGAAAATATTGAAAAAATAAATAGCAGGGGGTGTTACTGGATCGATACCAAACACAAAAATGTGATTAAAAAAATTTTTGTCTGTCTGTCTGTATGTTCAGGCATCACGTGAAAACTAACGGTTCGATTTTGATGAAACTTGGTATAATTATACCTTATTATCCTGGGCGTAAAATAGGATACTTTTTATCCCGAAAAAATACGAAGAAAAAAAAATCTTAATTTTTCAGTTTATCCATAGACGTTGTTCTGTAGAACCGCGAACACACGTTGCGTTACCCGCAGTGGATTTAGCGCCGTAACCTGTAGCGCCTAAAGTCGGCTTTGGCTTGAACCGTTTGCTGCACAAGCGGGCCGCTACTAATTACTATGAAAAAAATACTACATAGCTACATTAATTCCCATCAAGCTGAAAATGAGTATAATTATTTAAAACACAATCAAAAGCATTATTTCAAAATTCCCCATGATTCCGGTTTAAGGAAAAAAATTTACTCACGGTCAAAGGTAAAAAATGGGTGTATCGCAATTTTCTTTAAAACGTTAAGTTTTTCAAATCGGAAAATTACCTCAGACATAAATTGTAGATCATAAAGTTATTTATAAAAAAGGTATCAATAATTTTTTTCAACAAAGCTACCGTTTCTGTGATATAACGATGCAAAAAGTTGCAAGCGTCATAATATGCATCCGTTTCCTTGCCACCTCTGAGGTAGTGTACTATTAGCGCGTTTTTTTTTAACATTTTTATTATTAAACTTGAAAAAGTCTGAAATAGGTTAGAATAAACACGTGTTTTCACTACGCAGTGGCACTCAAGACTTATTAAACTTGAAAAAGTCTGAAATAGGTTAGAATAAACACGTGTTTTCACTACGCAGTGGCACTCAAGACTAACTTTCGCATTTATTATTAAAAAAAAATTAGAATAACCCTAAGTGAAGAAAATCATCTTAGGACAATAATAGAGATTACAATTATCAAATTCAATGCAATAATCAAATTAAAACTAAAACTACTTATAAAAAGAAAGAAAAAAGATGACTACAAACTAAAATTTAATTTATAAATTGTACAGTCCTTGCATAGCATCAACATGCGGGAATGTGCCCAGAAGGCTGGCAGCATTGCCAATTCGAATGGCAATGCTGATTCTCTGAGATACCTCAATTAACTTTTTCGACAATTGTCGGAAAAGCTGATGGGCAGATAGGCCCCCCGGTCCCAGAGTTTCTACCCCAAAAGGTTCAAAAGTATAGATATTACCGATAACTACATAAATACATACATACATAAAATCACGCCTCTTTCCCGGAGGGGTAGGCAGAGACTACCTCTTTCCACTTGCCACGATCCCTGCATACTTCCTTTGCTTCATCTACATTCATAACTCTCTTCATGCAAGCTCGGCGGTTTCGGGTACTTTTGACCTGACCCTTTACCAGGACGTCCTTAATTTGATCAAGATATGTTCGTCTAGGTCTTCCCACCCCGACCTTTCCCTCCACACTCTTCATGTATATCTGCTTAGTCAACCTGTTTTCATTCATCCTCTCCACATGACCGAACCATCTCAACATACCCTTTTCTATTCCTGTAACTACATCTTCTTTCACATCACAACATTCCCTTATCACACTGTTCCTTATCCGGTCACTCAATTTCACACCCAACATACTCCTTAACGCTCTCATTTCCACTGCATTTATTCTGCTTTCGTGCTTCTTTTGCCATACCCAACTTTCACTCCCATACATTAATGTCGGGACCAACACGCCCCTGTGCACAGCCAGTCAAGCCTTTTTGGATAGTTTCTGACTGCTCATAAAGGCATGCAAAGCTCCATTCACCATGTTCCCCGCGTTCACTCTCCTTTCAATATCATTATCCATCGTGACACACACTTGCCATCTGATGTAAACTTTGATCCCGATAACTACATATTTGCGCCTTTTGAGGTTTTTTGCCTCATTTGAAGCAGAACGGCCTTAGATTTAGTAACCTGAAGATGAGACGGCGCAAGTGTGTTGACACAAGTAGCATCCCACACCAAAGGCCGCCCCAATCTCCAGGGTACCAATGTCATACCATCCGGTCTCTTGGCATCATCCCGAGCCAGACCGTTTGGTTCTAGAACGGCTGGAACATGGATGGTGGCAAGAGCACGGAGGATTATATCATTTAGGGCGGCATGGCGCCCTAAACGGCCGGCACTCCTAGGACATGAGAGGCCGTGGTGTCCATAGCCGACAACGGTATCCCCGCAAGGACAACTATTATTAAAGACTAACGGTATTTCATGTGTTGAGCATTCTGAGATAAAGCAGCTATACGACCCTAGCCACGTACACAATTAAACAGAGAGACAGATGTTGTCTCAAGGTTTCACTACAGTATAAATGAAGGGACTGGGTTTCATTATACTTATGTATATTTTATATTTTGAATTCAAGTTAAAATTACCGACAGAACAATATTTTTACTTATATTACTGCTACATAGAGTATATACGAGACGTGCTTATGCATATTATGACGCTTGCAACTTTTTGCATCGTAATATCTCAGAAACGGTAGCTTTATTGAAAAAAAATATTGATTCCTTTTTATAGATATCTTTATGATCTACAATCTATGTCTGAGGTAATTTTCCTATAAAACTTACCGTTTTGAAGAAAATCGTGAAAATCCCATTTTCTTACCTTTGACCTTGGGTAATTTTTTTCCTTAAACCGGAATCATGGGGAATTTTGAAATAATGCTTTTGATTGTGTTTTAAACAATTATACTCATTTTCAGCTTGAATTAATTTAGCTTCATTCCTATTTTTTGGTCTAAATTGACCGGACTGAAAATAAAATGGAGAAATAAACCATCTACGCGAAGACCGACATCCGCGCGGACGGAGTCGCGGGGGAAAGCTAGTGTTAAATAAAAATATTTGAGATGTTAAGATAAATTATGACAAAAAATGGAAATATTTAGATGGTTTTGCCATGCGAAGATGGGTGAATGCAGAAAAATATAACAGACATACTCCATGATCCAATAAGAGAGTTAAGTTCCATCATAAAGTTCGCTTCGTATGAACTTACGAAGCCTGACTCACACAATCCATGGTCAAAGGCGTGGAGAAAATGTCACCGGGAGTGAAATCAGGAGGAAGAAGGAGATTTAACCCAAATAAAATATGAGTTAAACTGTTAAAAATGAAATGCTAACAGAAAATAACTAAACCTTTGTGAATTGTACGAGTATAACTCGATAACAGTATTATAGTGGTTACTGATAAAACAGCTCTTACACGCATTATCGTGAAAGTATGGTTCACTTGTGACATAGAATATTGTTAAACATGGCCTTGCAAACTTTGTTTATCCCGTTAGAGATAGAGACGTGATATTTGATAGACTTCAAAATGTTGATTAATCTAGTAATGAGTGCGTACCGAAAAGCGAAGTTGAAAAGATATTTTCAATCTCCACGCTTGTACTTAATGTTAATTTTAAGTGTGGTCCTGTCTTTGTACTGTTATTTTCACGAAGATTATATTAACGAAGATTTTGATTCAATTACGAGGTGAGTTCTTACATGGATGTCTGGTGGTGAAGTAATAAGATGGTGCGCGCAAGCGGTACTCTTTTCACTTAAAAAAATTGCTTGTAGCTTATGGGTTTTTATGTTAGGCGATGAACAAGCAAACTGTCACTATCTTGTCTTGTAACTACTGGCTTTGTTACCCATAAGAATATTTTTGTGTATGCTATTTAACTGATGAATAACAGTGTGAGTGTGAGTGCCGTGTGGTTCCCGGCACCAATACAAAAAGAATAGGACCACTCCATCTCTTTCCCATGGATGTCGTAAAAGGCGACTAAGAGATAGGCTTACAAACTTGGGATTCTTTTCTAAGCGATGGGCTAGCAACCTGTCACTATTTGAATCTCAATTCTATCATTAAGCCAAATAGCTGAACGTGGCCAGTCTTTTCAAGACTGTTGGCTCTGTCTACCCCGCAAGGGATATAGACGTGACCATATGTATGTATGTATGAATAATATTCTGAAGTGCGTTTATTTTTTGTTTACCAGCCAAGGTTCCCAATATGTATGATATTAGATATTCATGTATTCATTGAATTCACTGAGACTGAAAAAAAAACAATATATGATTTCATACACCCGTTTGGTTCATCAACATCTCCTGTTTGGTTTCCTTCCACCCAAAGGTTGACTGGAAGGAAGAGATTGCTTTAGCGATAAGTCCGCCTTTGTACCGTCTATATCTGCTTTGTGTTGTTTTGTATGTTTTACTCTTATGGTGCAATAAAGAGTTTTATCTATCTATCTACAAGGCTGCGATGTGTGGACGGCGTGTACATTAACTGCGGGGCATTCTATTAGAAATCTTATCGCCACGAATGCCGAATTTTCTGAAAAAGCACCCGATGTAATGACAATTAGCTGTTAGAGACAATGCGAAATAGTACTGCTTTTTTTTAAATTATAGCCGTTACAAGTCATGGGGTTCCAGGCGTGCAAGCTGCTTCTAAAATGAATGTCAAAGTGTTAAAGAAAATAAAACAAGTGAATAGATTTTTATGTTTGTAAAGAATTAACTCATTACCCGTCCAATTTCACGTCCACGTTCTATTGGCTTCAACTCTAGAAGATCCAGTCTCGATATCCAACGACGTAAATTCCTGAAAATTATATCGATACAGAATTAGAAAAATATTTGTTCAAACTACCATGAC
This sequence comes from Amyelois transitella, assembly GCF_032362555.1. Classification (NCBI taxonomy): domain Eukaryota; kingdom Metazoa; phylum Arthropoda; class Insecta; order Lepidoptera; family Pyralidae; genus Amyelois; species Amyelois transitella. The sequence goes on along the minus strand of NC_083530.1, from coordinate 6,353,281 downwards.
ACTTTTAACTTCTCACGATAAAATCCTAGAAACTATACACATGTACACAATTTTACTTTCAGAAATGCTGAGAACAATCTGAAAGAGCATTTGAAATTTGACAGAGGAACAGGTTGTGACATGCCGCGTCTAGACCCCTTCAGTAAAGACGCCACGCGTTACGATAAAGACGTGCCTAAGATTGAATGCGACGGACAAGACTGGGTGAAGTGCTTTGTATGTATTTTTGACCAACTCTGGTTCTAAAGGGAAGTAATAAGAATCTAGGGAACATACATACATATGGTCACGTCTATATCCCTTGCGGGTTAGACAGAGCCAACAGTCTTGAAAGACCAAATGGCCACGTTCAGCTATTTGGCTTAATGATAGAATTAAGATTCAAATAGTGATAGGTTGCTAGCCCATCGCCTAAAAAAGAACTGCCGTGTGGTTCCGGCACCAATACAAAAAAGGATAGGACCACTCGATCTTTTTTCTATGGATATCGTACAAGGCGACTAAGGGATAGGCTTACAAACTTGGGAATCTAGGGAACCTTTCTAAAATTGACGTTTCGCCATCATGATAAGGTAATATTGAAGCCCGTGTGGTTGTAAAGAAAAATAGATCTAAACTCTTTCTGAAGATGTCATGAAAGATTAAATGTACTAGTAAAAACTAGCGAAAAGGTCTAATAAGTATATACGAAACTAATTTGTAATACCATCCCAACAGGGCTGTTGTACAAAAATTGACAATTCAAGCTACTAAATTAATGGTCTGAGTATGAGGCAATTTATTGATTAACAACAAATTATTAAAATTTACTGATTCAGCTATTTTGTTGGATTTGACTAAAGTAAATTCCTAAGATAAGGCGGACCACAGAATTCTGTTTTTCAAATTCAGTTTTTGTTGTTATTTATTTAATTTAATTCTATTTAAATGTCAAAATCAAATGTTATTGCAGCATTCAGAATGCAGAGTGGTTGATGAAATTCTGACCACTCACTGGAATATTTTATGCTCATTCAGGGACATTCTATATCACACAGACTTCTCATATAGTTACGGCGACCCTGTGGACGTCTTCGGAGCTGAAATATATCATTTGAGGAGAAGTGATCATGTCAAAGTGGCGTGTAGCGGCTCTCGGAATGGAAGGTTAGTCGCAGTTCAGGATTTCTATTTTCTTTCTGGTAATACATCCATATCTTTCCAAGCAAAACTTGATAAACATTGAAGTTTTTGGTTTTGCTTCATGCTTTACATGACATCTTTCCAGTATTTTCGCCTTCCTCCCATCAAGATGGTCAGGCATTGCCGCAGGTTTCCGTCCCGTCAGTCAGAAGCCTACACTCAAGGGTCGAGAGAAAGCCGTCAATATCATGATGTTTGGATTCGATTCCACGTCCAGAATCGGGTTCATACGACGCATGCCCAAGAGTTATAAATACTTGACAGAAGAACTTCAAGCTACAGTTTTGAAGAGGTAAAAAGGAGAATACTTTACAGGCTTATTTTGGGAGAAACTACTATCATTTATGTTGGCCTCTGAAGGCTGTTGAAGTACATCACCGCTTTAAAATTTGACCATACATATAACTAAGTAAGTAACAAATGGGAAGTTAAACTGTGTACAAAAAATACCAGCTACGAAATTTAAAACATATATCAGTGATGTACTGGTTTCAAATTCTTCTGCAGCCTATTCACGAGAAAAAATGGTGACGAAACGTTGAAATTCAACAAACCCAATGTATTTAAAGTTGGTTTAACTTTTAGCAAACTGGAGTTGCTCCGTATAAAAAGAATGGCTTACTCAATTCAGAATTGTGGAAATAAAGCCAAAATAATGAGAACATATACACATAATCACGTTTTAGTCTCTTACAGAGTGAAAAGAGCCAATAATCACACTACTTAAAGGTTTGAGTTAACGTTCGAAAAAATTGCCAAAGTTATAAGCCTATGGAAAATGATTAATGACTATTTTGGGTTATCTGTTTCAGCTATAACATAGTGGGGGATGGCACGAAAGGCGCCCTGTTCCCCATGCTGACTGGGAAGAACATGTACGAGCTCCCAAACACCAGGGTGATGAGAGGAAACGCCAGGACTTGCGATGAATATCCGCTGTTATTCTACAAGTTAAGGGATGATGGGTTGGTAGCAATGTTTAGTCCCTTCATTCACAAACGATTACAAGGTAAGATATTTGAACGGGCCGAGGGTATGGCGGGTCAGTCACAGTCAATAAAAACATCAGATTTACATATTTTCGTTTAAGGCGTGACTTGTCTTATTATCATCTCAGTCAAAACGTTAGTCCTTTTTTACTAATCTGTCAGTCAGTTTTATTCGTCTACATGTCAAGTCAGAGAGTATGTCCGTCCATTTAGTCCAGTATGATTTTCAGATACAGAACAGCATTCTTCGAAGACCGTCCCGAGATCGGCGCGTTCCAGTACTGGGTGAATGGGTTTCGCCACCAGCCGACGGACCACTACCTTCGGGCTTTCTTCCAGGAACGAGCCGGGAAGGGGAGGAGGTACTGTGTGGGAGCAACGCCGCAGTATAGACTTATGATGAATCTCACTGATCAGGTAAGGTTTTAAGAATAAAGTATCAATTTATTACCAAATAACCATAAATCAATCATCATCGTGAGATCTGAGGTGAACTTCAAGCGGCTCTAACAATTCGCAAGAAAATTCGGCGATCTTCATGTTAACAGACAGGTAGTAAATGTATTGTCAGACCCCTAGAATAGGGGGTGAGTAACACAGAACTAAAAGACACTATTAAAATTTTGTAGGGAGTCAGAGAGAGCAAACTCGACAGCAGCTCCTTCCATGATTCGGCTCGTGTAACTGGAAGGTTGGTAGAACTATGGGTGGTGATGCGATAGTATGTATAGTCAATCATCATCCTCCTGGCGTTAGTCCCGGTTACATCCTCACCTCTCTGGAGAGGATCATGAGATGCACCTATAAGCACGATGCAAGATTGGGCGAGTCAGTTTTGGAGACGTAGTAGCAGTCCCATCCGAGATAAATAAATCATCAATCAAGCATAAATATTATTAAAATATCGATCAAATTTTGAATGTCTATTTATAAAAACCCTCGAATCTTTTACCTCATTCCAGTTCATGCAACTACCCGGCAAGAAGTTTATCTTCACATTCGTGGTGGACATCACTCACGAGGACTTTAATCAGATCTCCAACGCGGATGACGATTTCGTTGATTTAATGAGCAGGTTCAAGAGAAATGGCTATGGAGAGGATAGCCTGCTGGTTGTTATGAGCGACCATGGGCCTAGGTAACTAAGAGGATTATTCATACCTTAAATTCAGGCTGTACTGTTATAAGAAGCGCTAAAATGCGCAAGTGATGCGTGGGGACATAGGTTCAAATCCTACCACGGTCATGCAACAATGACTCTTTTCTGAGCTATGTACATGTTTGAAAACTACTTGGAGGAAACCTGCACATTCAGGCAACTCAATGTGCAACTATAGCCATGATCCAGTATGAGCTAGGTTCCGCTACAAAGGTTGCGGAGTTCAGATGGAAGTTGGTTCGTGTGAAAACCTGAATCGCCCAATCCTAGATAAATGGTTAAGAACATTGGCTGCAATTAAACTTCCGTATTTCAGATATTCCCAAGTCCGCGACACACCCCAGGGCCGGCTCGAGGAACGGCTGCCTCTCATGGCGTTCGTTCTACCAGAGAGACTAAAATCCGAAAGACCCAAAGCCGTCTTTGCCCTAAAACATAATATCAATTCCCTGACTACGCCCTACGATATCCACGCTACTTTACTGGATGCTGTAGGACTTAGGCAGTTTTGGAACGGATATAGAATACCTAGAGCTGATATTCCTAGGGGAATGACGTTATTGGAAACAGTATGTAATTATTTTATAATGTACACACACATTATGTGTGTAAAATATGGGTTAAGTTCTCCTGCAAACGAAGAGGTCAGACGGAAATCGCTTCGTGTAAAAACCTGGGTCACAGGCGGTCACTGGGCTTCTCTCACAGGTTAACGGGACTTACGCCAGGAATACAATGACTAAAGATATTGTTTCGTGTTCCCAGCACTTTGGAAGAGAATCACTCCATCTCCTTCCCATTAATTTCTCACTGTCATAAAAAGCGACTAAGGGATAGACTAATAAACCTTGAAATTCTACTTTTATGCGATGGGCTAGCAACCTGTCACTATTTAGAATAGAATAGAATAGAATAGATTTATTTTCAAAATTGGATACAAGGTATCACTTATTGACGTCACATAACTTAAATCTAATTATAACTACTACCGCTTCCAAAGCGCATGTGTAGAAGAAGCGGCGGAACAAACTACACTGTAGCATTTTCATAGGACGTCAATTTAAATCTCCATTCCATCATTAAGCCATGCACGGTCGGTACGGTCTTTTCAAGACTGCTGCTCCGCAAGGGATTTAGACAAGAGATCGATTGCGGGACTGTTGGCACTTTCATCCCAGTAAGGAATAAAGACGTTATTATGTGTATGTTTATATTTTTCCTTCACCTACAGATACCCCAAAACCGGTCGTGTAGCGAGGCAGGCGTAGAGCCACACTGGTGCGCATGCGCAATGTGGACTCGCTTAGCTCACGATAACCCGCTGTGCGAGAGAGCTGGCCAAGCCTTCGTCGACTACATCAACGGGTTGACAGAGCCTGTACGGTGAGTATAGAGAATGGATTGTAAAATTTTTTAAGGAAACTGCCTTGACCTTTGTGCCTGCCAGAAGTACCTATGCAGAGATCGTGACACGAGGAAAGATGTAGTCTCTGCCTACCGCTCCGGGAAAGTGGGGAGATTTTATGTATACCTACGAGTATGATCGAAGTATATATGGGTTAAAAAAACTTTGTAATTCTTAACAATCAATCAATTTGAGGCAAAAACACATTGTTTGTATGTATATGTTTGTAACCCATGAAATGTTTTTCTGATTTTAATTAAATTTGAAATATATATAGGATCTGTCAATGCAATTTTCAAGATCGTTAGGCATCAAAATAAATTAAGTAGTTTTTAAATTATTCACAATTATGTAAAACATTATTTCATCAGGTCTAAGTTTGCGAAGAACAATTAGTTTAAATACTATGTACATATATTCGACATCATCTTACTAACATTATTTATCAATGAAAGTTAGGGCATATTGTTTCTTCTGTTCACAGATTGAAATGCGTCCCGCGAACTCTTTCTCATATCACTTGGGTTAAGAAATACCGCGTCGGAGATGCGAGTGTAAAGACATACACCTATCAAGTGAAGGTATTACGACAATCTTTTTTAAAAAGAGTAGGTCCAGGAATTATCTCATACCTAATCACTTCCTTCTCCCAGTGTCAATGCATTATTTCATAGCCTTTGATTTATTATTGATCATTTCATAATAATAGAAAACAAATATAATATACACAACCTTATCTAGTCAAACCTCTTATGATTTCATGGATAGCAAACAAACAAACAAGCAAGCAAAAAACAAACAAGCAAACAGAAACAAAAGCAGACAGACAAGCAAGCAAGCAAACAAACAACCTCTTCAGCTTTATAATATTAGTATAGATATATTGAAATGTTGTCGACTGAAGCTACCAAATTTCCAAACTGAATTTGATTGGCAGTCCCAAATATTTGTGATTGTATTGTTCAGGTAACAGTGGATCCTGGTGCTGCTGACTTTGAAGCCACCGTGACTCATCATCTGAAATCTGATGATTTTCAGCTTAATATGGGGGGCATCTCGCGTACTAATAGGTATGTACGGACTTATACATGCAAATTGGCTGATTTATACAGCGTTTATCACTACATAGTATAAAACAAAGTCGCTATTTTAGTCTGTTTGTCTGTATGCTTAAATCTTTAAAATTACGCAACGGATTTTGATGCGGTTTTTTGTAACAGGTATAGTGATTCAAGAGGAAGGTTTTTATGTATAATTTTTTCCGAATTTTGCACCCGTGCGAAGCCGGGGCGGGTCGCTAGTATACTATAAACACACTATTGGTATATGTTTACAAGGAAGCGTACGATCAGATCAAGATTACCCAAAACCGACGCGCTTGCATGAAAATAGTAACGATTGTGGATGTTTAATAATGGAAAATTCAAAGTTAATGCACATTCAAAGCCTTAAAAAAAACATTAAGCCAAACAGCTGAACGTGGCCTATTACTATTTTCAATACTGTTGGCTCTGTCTCCCCCGCAAGGGATATAGACGTAATTATATGTATGTATGTATGTATGATCTTACCTGTATTCTTCTGTCTTCAGGTACGGAAATAAATCTGACTGTATTATGAAAAGTCACGCGTTCCTGAGTCCTTACTGTTACTGCCGGAGTCATTAACCAGAGGAGTTAAGAGTTTCCTAAAGCGATGAACTCACAAAAAAAGATAATTAGAGATGATGAGGTAGCTTATAAACTTGGGATTCTTCTTGTGGGCGACGGGCTAGCAACCTGTCACTATTTGAATCTCAATTCCATCATTAAGACGAATGGCTGAACGTGGCTTTAGCCTTGTGAAGACAGTTGGCTCTGTCTACTCGTAGGAATGTAGCCGTGATTATATGTATGTATATGAGGATGAAACAGAAGAATGCAGGGATCGTGGGAAAAGGAAATACATAGTCTAGTTCGGGAAAGAGACGTGATTAAAAGTAACTAAGTAGTAAGTAATTAGAAGTAACTAAGTAGGAACTATAGATATTTTGCAGCGGTCTGCTTTTTTATGTAGAAAATGAATTTAGCTTAGAATTTAAGACCTTGTTGTACTCATATTATGCAAATAAATGTTTGAATTTGAATTTAATGAAGTTTTTGCGTGAATTGTAGTGTATTATTGTGCTGTACTATGTAAGAATGGTAAAACAGTAACAGTTAAAATGTCTGCGCGTTGAATTTGTTTTGTGTATTTTCTTTTAATTAAACTGTTCTTTAGTCTCCTTTTTATTTTCATTCTGTCCCTCTATGCCTTCAATCATTGCATAATAATGTTGAAACTACTTAGTTAAAACCTTACGCAATAAAACTGAAAATATTGAAAAACCTACATATTTGTCAATGATGTTTGGACAATGTCATAATTTGACAATTATGAAGTACTTCTTAACTTTTAATAAATCATTTAAGCACGAAGACTGTACTGCTGAAAGTAAATCTGTAAACCGAAGTTATTACATTCTCTTTATAAATATCTGGCTAATAGAAATAAGGTAAATAAACTTACTTCTCATTCGAGGAGAGAATCCTCCTATGTAGACCGCATAGTGAAAAAAGTTCGAAGGTAACAAGATCTTTGTTTGTTTGCGAGATAAACTATTTATGTTTTGGTAAATCAAAATTTTCATGGTAAAATCTCAAACGTACCTACGTTATAGACAAGTCCTTTGAGGTCGCAATTGAAATATACCAGGACACTTACGCATGATAATAATGGCGTCGGTGATCGAACGGTTAAAGTGGCCGGCTAAAGTGAGCAAATAATGTGTGTTCAAAAGGTTCGCATCCTACCTCAGCCATGTCGACTCTTTTCTAAGTTATATATTAGTTTGAGCGCTAACCGATGCTCCTATGGTGAGGAAACCTGTACCTTCAGTCAACTGATTGTGTATACCAAATAGCTGAACGTCCATTCAAGACTGTTAGCTCTGTCTACCCCGCAAGGGATATAGACGTGACCATAATGTATGTATGTGTGATTGTGTAACCATTATCCAAATATGGGTTAGGTTCTTCTGCAAAGGTTGCGGAGGTCAGACGGGAGTCGCTTCGTGTAAAAACCAGACTCACCCAATCCAGGTTCATGGTCAAAACCGCACGCCTGACTCCGCTCCAAAAATCTCCGCCTATCAGAGAAAGTTCGTTTCTATTCATGCCCTGGCCGGGATTCGAATCCGGGACCTTGTGTCACAGACAAGCGCACTACCGCTTCGCCACAGACGTCACAAAGAATCAAGTACATCATACAGCCACGTCTATATTAAACTCAAGCACATATCGTCGGGGATAGTTCAAATCCGCGTAACTAGCATTGGATAATTCCGCGTATATGACAAATGTAGCCATTTTAAGTTTTCGCGGGAAATTCACGCAAAATCTTGATAGGCTGCCACCGACTTGAAACTAGTTCATTTCGACCAAGAGATAGAACATTAACTAATTACTTTTTGTGTAAAAATGAGCTTAAAATTAATTGAAGTAATAAAGTTATTAGATAAGTTTTAACCTTCCCCTGTAAAACTGGATCTATTGCAGATACGCACCTTTTACGTATGGTAGATTCGCGGATTTGCACTATCCCCGACGATATCAGAATTACTAATTCACTTATTGGACAAGTTTCAGAAAATGTCAGCTTTGACAACGGTCTTTAAGAAGAGCACTTGGTTATGTTTACTATTTGTACTAAGCATTGTCATGAACTTGTTGTTCGCCATAAGATTCACCAGACAAGATTCAAATGTAGATTTGAAAACGGCTTCTACCGAGGGTCCTGTCCCATCCTCCAGGTAAACCTTAACTATTATACATACATATGTTCACGTCTATATCCCTTGCGGGGTAGACACAGCCAACAGTCTTGAAAGGACTGAATGGCCACGTTCAGCTATTTAGCTTAATGATAGAATTGAGATTCAAATAGTGACAGGTTGCTAGTCCATCGCCTAAAAAAGGATCCCAAATTTGTAAGCCTATCCCTTAGTCGCCTTTTACGACATCCATTGTAAAGAGATAGAGTGGTCCTATTCTTTTTTGTATTGGTGCCGGGAACCACACGACATTCATATTCACATAGACATATCCCTTGCGGGGTAGACAGAGCCATAGTCTTGAACAGACTGAATGGCCACGTTCAGCTATTTGCTTCCCCACTTTTCTCTTATAAGAATTATAAGAGTTTTGAGTCACAAGTTATTTCCTCTGCTTTGCCTGCGTGATAAATACCATGTCCTCCTCCTTACCACACCTTTGCAGTGCATAAAATGCATAATACCGTAATGTCTATAGACTATATGTGTGCAAAATTTATCTAGATATGTCCAATGATATTCAGATTCTCTTGGAAATCCACATAAAAATCAAGTTTCTAATGTCGGAAGTAACTAATTCAAATATATCTATCTCCACCAGTGCCTCTTCTGTCATCACTCGTAAAAGAGCTTATTCTAGAAAGAAGAATGATTACGAAGAGATTTTTGAAGAAAATTATTCGATTCTTAATAAGAGGTAATTGTGATATGTACGTGTGCGTGTGTTCAGGTTCAAATCCTACCCCGCCCATGTACCAATGACTCAATTCTGAGTGTATATTAGTTTGACTACCAACCCATCTTACGCATACTTTAAGCGAGGGAAAACATAATCAATAACAGTAAAACCAGCACATTGAGGTAATTGAATGTGTAAGGTTGTTCCAATATGAGTTTATACCCCTGCAAAGATTGCGGAGGCCAGATGGGAGTCGCTTCGTGTAAGTTCTTGACTCACCCAATCCAGGATCCATGGTCAAAGGCGCACCCTGGGATCTTCCCCAGAGTGGGGAGGATGTTAGCGCGACTAACGCCCAGAGGAACAACATTTGATTGTTCGTTGTACCTATCTCCCACTCTTTCTCTCATTTTTGTCGATTTTTAATTATTAAGACTTAATAAATTACGCTATTATTTTCCATTACAACGTCAGAGAATTAAAAACATATTTCATTGGTAACAATTTGCTAAGACCTTTTTTCCTTTATTTTCCAGAAACTCGGTGATTGCGTAAGTATATTGCTCTTTTTGAATTAAAAAAGTAAATGAATTTCTCTGAGGTAGCATGGAGGTAGCGATGAACGTGTAGAATGTTTCCAAAATAAATGCAATAAAAATAAATCAGTCGGAAACAGCACTTGCCCTTGGTCTGCCTTTCTCCAAGTATCTGCTAACGTCGTAGATTCTTCTTCTAGAGGATATTATTCTTGGGAGAAGGGAATCCAGTGGTTAGGTATTTTAATGATCTTAGTAATTGTGTGGATAAAGCGATGAATTACACTTCAAGGTTCATAAAGCACAACCTAGAGGAGCGATTGAAAGTGGACAAGGGGTCAGGGTGCGAGATGCCCTTGCTGGACCCCTTCGCGGCGGAGGTCATGCGGTTCCACGCGGCCGCGGTCACCATCCGGTGTGAGGGACAGGACTGGGTTAAATGTTACGTATGTATAAATATAAAGGACGGCCTTTGTGGCGCAGCGGTAGTACGCTTGTCTGTGACACCGGAGGTCCCGGGTTCGAATCCCGGCCAGGGCATGATGAGAAAATAACTTTTTCTGATTAGCCTGGGTCTTGGATGTTTATCTACAAAAGTATTTATTATAAAATATAGTATCGTTGAGTTAGTATCTCGTAACGCAAGTCTCGAACTTACATCGAGGCTAACTCAATCTGTGCAATTTGTCCCGTATTTATTTATTTATTTAAAAACTTACAGTCCTATGCAAATTTATGGCTTATCTGATGGAATTGAGATAACTTACATACAAGTTGATTTTTAATAAAAATCGTAAGATGAACTCAGGGCTCCGAAGACTTACTGCTTCCTTCGAGACTAACTCAGTCTGTGTAATTTGTCCCGTATATTTACATACATACATACAGATGATCACGTCTGTATCCCTTGCGGGGAAGACAGAGTCAACAGTCTCGAAAAGAGAAATAGGCTACGTTCAGCTGTTTGGCTGAATGATAGAATTGAGATTCAAATAGTGACAGTTTGCCAGTCCGTCGCCCAAAAGAAGATTTATTTTATTTATTATTAATTGTGCTTTTTTTCCGTAGTTAGAACATAGGAATTTCGAGAAACCGTCTCTTAATATCCTTAGAATACTCAAAATTACTATTTACAATCATTTCCAAATTACAGCTTTCGGAATGCCGAGTGATCGAGCCCGTGCTCGCCCGCTACGGCGCCGTCACGTGCACGTTCCGGGACATCCAGTACGTGAGCGACGACGTCTACCGCCGCGGGCCCGCCAGCGTGGTGCGCGGGAGCGCTGTCTACCGGCTGAGGGAGAGCGACTTCGCTGAAGTGTCTTGTATTGGAAAGCATAATTTGTAAGATACAATAGCATAAAGTTGCGCAGGCAAGGTGGACCAGATATATCACTCCACTTATCCAGATTTTGGTGAAAAAAGCGCACCCCGGGCTCCTCTTTAGAGTGGATTTAGTGGGAACTATGGAGAAGACCTAAATCCAATGTGGCGACATCACTAATGTCACACACCATCTTTAATATCATAGCGAAGTAATTGACACGCTCAGCAATAGCAGCGAAGAGTAAATCGCAATTGCAAAGATTTCATGAATTGGACTATACATCGCTCCCCCTACATCCTATATAATAACAAAATGGAAACTTAAATGTCGAATTAGCAATAGTTTCTAATGTTTGAAAAAAAAAATTTAAAGGATCTTTCTAAAACACACTGTTAGCTCTGGCTACCCCGTGAGGGAAAAATGTGTTTTCCTCTAGCGGCTTCTTCCTGGATCTCGTGTCATTAGCTAAACCCACTACCTCCATCCAAAAGCTAAAACAAATATAATAATAAAAATAAAACCACGACCTCCATTAACCTGTAAAACTAGTCCAAATAAAGTTTGTCTTTTAATCTCTCATTTCTCTTACCTGCGACGTTTTATTAAAACGCCACAACATACATCTAAAAAATGGGTTTTCATCCAAATTGATCGGTAGACCTCATTTGCTTGGTCAAAAAAGATAATGCTTTCAGCTTTTGGAACTTCAACTACCGGTCAAGCTGGACCGGCCACGCCGCCGGTCTCCGTTCCTCCGCCAGCGCACCGCCTTCTCCACCAGGGAGGGAGAATTCGCTGAATGTTCTCCTCTTCGCATATGACTCCGCATCAAGGAACGGCTTCATACGACGAATGCCTAAGAGTTACAAGTACATCACCGAGGAGTTGAAAGCTGTTGTTCTCAAGAGGTAGCAGTGAACATCAATGAACCTAACTTAGGCTTGGTTGCGGATATCAAACGGTAGTAGTTCTCTGTCTCTCTGACACTAAGTAACCTCTTCAAATCACCAAAACAGGAACCAATTCAGATGATGATAATTCATACTCTTATGAAGACATACATGCATATAAATACTGCAATAAACATTCCTTGAGGACTGATCCAACAGTCTTGAAGAGACTAAAAGGCCGTGTTCAGCTGTATGGCTCAATGTTGGAATTGAGAATAAAAGGTTATGTTTTGATACATAATAAAATCATGCCTCTCTCCCAGAGAAGGCAGATAAATATTTCCACTTGTCCACGATCCGTCCATATTTCTTTATGCAAGCATAACTCTCTTCATGCAAACTCGCTAATTTAGAATAGTTTGGACTTGACCTTTCGCCCCAATCATACCAGATTTTGATCAAGCTTACACATTTTAAAAGTTCCTTTCGACGTGTACTAAAATATTTGGAGTTGTAGTATCCTGCTTTAGCTAAAACTACCCGGCAAGAGCTTTGTGTGATGTTTCTATAACAGTTACAACGTGATGGGCGACGGCACCGCCGCAGCCATGTTCCCGATCCTGACGGGGCGCGGCGAGCTGGAGTGGCCCGACTTCAGGAAGTACGCCAGCAATCTCACGGCCGACGTGGTCAAGTTCATATTCAGCACGGCGCGGGAAGACGGGTATGTGAACCATACGTTCACTTACTTATTTAATCGCTTTGGATTCATTCGTCTTTTAAGCGAGAAGCTAGCTAAGCTGTAACTATTTTGAATCTCAATTCCATCATAAAGCCGTACAGCTGAACATGGGTTTTCAGTCTTTTCGACATTATTGCCTTTGTCTACCTCTTATGAGATAAATACGTGATTATTATGTATGTGTGTATGTCTTGATGTTAAATATTGTTGTGTCCTCAATTCTCTGCGTTCTGAACATGATCCTGAAGTAGATAGGTCAGCAACAACGCAACCTTTGCAGTGAATTGGACCCATTAGATTATGGTCAAATCCAGTTGCCTAAAACATGCTGATTTCCTAGTGTTAGTTGTGCTTTCGTAACGCTTCATCCTCATCCTCAACTCAAAACTATTTCGATATGATGGTTTTCAATCATCACGCAATATTTTTGAGTTTCAAGAAGGACATTAGGTTAATACCTTCCAAACTGTATTGAGATGTACGCGAGCGAAGATGCGCATGATATAATCACCCCTCTTTTTGGTAAAGTTATAGATACTGGACAACACTTACAGTTTCCACGATCTGTCGATACTAATTGTCTATCTACCCTCAATCACTCTCATCAGTCCAAATCACCAAGACCCATCCAATTTATCCAAATTGTCCATTACGCCAAATGTACCAACTTCGTGCCGTGTGGTTCCCGGCACCATTACAAAAGAATAGGACCACTCCATCTCTTTCCCACGGATGTCGTAAGAGCCGACTAAGGGATAGACTTGGGATTCCTCTTTAATGTAAATCCCTGCCAATCTAAGGTCTGCCGCGCCGATGGATGCATGGCTAGGGGCGAGCCTAGTCTCGAGCGTGCCACTTCCGCCATGGGGTTGGGCGACCCCCAGGTAATGGCTAGCCTTACCCTGGCATGCGGGGCTCTGCTGGGGCGGACAAAATTTTTCCCTAGCGTCTCGTGGGAATCGCATTATGAACCTTAAAAAGCATATAAATGGCGGCGATGGTGTCCGCACCCCATCACGTCTCGTTCCCGGCGGGAGCGGTATGCGGTCTGCTGAAAGCCGCTTTGCGACGATGAATGTAAGAGGAGGAATGAAGGATAAGATTGAGGAAGTATGCCAGATGATGGATGACAGACGTTTGGATGTGTTGTGCGTGAATGAAACGAAGCGGAAAGGATGCGACGCGACGCAGCACGGCCCTTACACGGCGTTATGGGTCTGGAATTTCCAGTACCAGCCGAGGCTGTCAAGGGGTCGGTCTAATTCTTTCTGCACGAATGGCTGAGTGCGTGAATGAGTATGAGTGTGTCAGCCCTCGTCTTCTATGGATTAGGCTGAAAGTTGGAATCACTCGGATCTTCGTTCTAGGTGTTTATGCACCTTGGGATGTGGGTTCGAGGGGTACAACATCAGCAAAAAGCGAAAACGAGGAGTTCTGGAATAGTGTAAGAGAAGTATTGAAAGTTACCAAGCCAAATGAGAAGATTATTATGTTAGGTGATTTTAATGGATGGGTGGGTGTAAAGCGTGATGGATATGAAAAGGTGCTTGGTGCGTTTGGTGACGAAAAGGTGAATGATAATGGAAGAAGTGTATTAGAAATTTGTCTAGAGTGGGATCTTTTTGTGTCGAACTCAATGTTTCAACATAAAGAGATCCACACCTACACAAGAGTGGAAGGTATTTTAAAAAGTATGATAGACTTTGTGATTGTAGATGAAAGATTGAAGAACAAAGTGCTGGATACCCGTGCATATCGCGGTGCTGGCATTGACTCGGACCATTTACTGGTGATATCCCGGATAAGGGGTATCTTCAATCGCTGGCGGCACAGGGTAAGGGAGCAAACCAGCGCTTTGGAAAGAGTAAAAGTGGAAAATTTGCAAGATATGGATGTAGGTAAGAAGTATATTAATAGACTGAAGGATGAATTTGAAGATTTAGATGAAATGAGCGATATTGAAGATGGATGGAAGGAACTTAAAGAAAGAATTGTGAAAGTAGCTGTTGAAGTGTGTGGTGTAAGTAGAAGAAGGAAAGGAAAAAATCACAAAAATGCGTGGATGAGTAAAGATGTGCAAGAACTTGTGCGATTAAAGAAGAAAGCATGGCTAGATTTGTTAGCAGCAAAAGCTAACTTAAGAATGCAAGAGGTTATAGATGAAGATGTGAATGAAGCACGTAAGGAATATAAGAAAATGAAAGATTTGGTTAAGAAAGCTGTGATTAGAAAGAAAGAAGAGTATAAAGAGGATTTTGATAAAAGGCTATCAGAAGACTTTCAGTCAAATCTGAAAGTATTCTGGAAATCCGTAAGGTCAGCCCGAGGAAATACTATAACCAGAGAGCTGACTAGGATCAGATGCCAGGATGGTAGCGTTGTGAAAGGAGAAGAATGTGTACTAAAGATATGGAAGGACTATTTTGAAAGTTTATTTGAAAAAAAGGAAGGAAATAAGAAAGATTTCTGCTATAGCGAAGAAAAAGAGAATGAGATGGAAGGCGAAATTGAAATGTTCGAAATTGTGGAAGCACTAAGAGTATGAAAGCGGGAAAGGCTGCTGGGTGTGATAGAGTGTCGGTCGAGATGCTTAAAGCAGGAAAAGGCGTAGTAGCTAGTCAGTTGTACTGCCTTTTCAATTTGTGTTGGAGAAGTCGCCGAGTACCAAAAGATTGGTGTAAGGCTGTTATCGTGCCACTTTACAAAGGAAAAGGGTCACAGCTGGACTGCAAAAATTATCGTGGTATAAGCCTGCTTAGCGTCGTCGGCAAATTGTATGCTAAGGTATTGATTAATAGAGTCAGGAATGAAACTGATGACAAAATATGGGATGCTCAAGCGGGATTTCGAAAGGGAATGGGATGTACTGATCAGGTCTTTTCCTTGCGGTGCATAGCCGAAAAGTTTTTGGCCAAGAGTCAAAAAGTCTATTGCACATTCGTAGATCTGGAAAAGGCCTATGACAGAGTTGAGAGGAATGAATTGTGGTCAGCACTTTCTATGCATGGGGTGAGCAGTCTCTTAATACGAGCACTGAAATCCTTATATGAGGATTCGAGTGCTTGTGTCAGGATAAACGGAGCGCACACTGAGTGGTTTAAGATTGAGAAAGGCGTTAGGCAAGGATGTGTTGCGTCACCGTGGCTGTTCAACCTATTTATGGATAGCTGTTTGACAGATTTGAAAGAGTCTAAAAGTGGATTAAGGATGAATGAGTTACTCGTCAAATGTCTGCTCTATGCCGACGATCAGGTTATACTGGCGTCATCAGCGGAGGAGTTACAGGAGATGGTAAACTGTATGCATGAAGCTTTAAAAGAGAAAGGAATGAAAGTGAACGTAAGTAAAACTAAAACACTGGTTTTTGAAATGGAGAAAGAAATGACAGCATGTAATATTTTGATTGGAGGAGAAAAAGTGGAGCAAGTGAAAGAGTTTGTATATCTAGGATCAAAGTTTACATCAGATGGCAAGTATGATAGTGATATTGAAAGGAGAGTGAACGCGGGGAACATGGTGAATGGAGCTTTGCATGCCTTTATGAGCAGTCAGAAACTATCCAAAAAGGCTCGACTGGCTGTGCACAGGGGCGTGTTGGTCCCGACATTAATGTATGGGAGTGAAAGTTGGGTATGGCAAAAGAAGCATGAAAGCAGAATAAATGCAGTGGAAATGAGAGCGTTAAGGAGTATGATGGGTGTGAAATTGAGTGACAGGATAAGGAACAGCGTGATAAGGGAATGTTGTGATGTGAAAGAAGATGTAGTTACAGGAATAGAAAAGGGTATGTTAAGATGGTTCGGTCATGTGGAGAGGATGAATGAAAGCAGGTTGACTAAGCAGATATACAAGGAGAGTGTGGAGGGAAAGGTCGGAGTGGGAAGACCTAGACGAACGTATCTTGATCAAATTAAGGACGTCCTGGTAAAGGGTCAGGTCAAAAGTACCCGAAACCGCCGAGCTTGTATGAAGAGAGTTATGAATGTGGACGAAGCGAAAGAAGTATGCAGAGATCGTGGCAAGTGGAAAGAGGTAGTCTCTGCCTACCCCTCCGGGAAAGAGGCGTGATTTTATGTATGTATGTATGTATGTATGTACCAACTTCAAAAAAAGAAAGATGAATAAAAATCTGTGCCAGCTACCGCACAGCCTACTACGAGGAAGGTCACCAAGGCACCTTCCAGTACCGCTTCAACGGGTTCACACAGCCGCCGGCGCAGCACTACCTCCGCAGCCTGCTGCTGGCGGCCGCTCCCGGCGACAGGATCTGCCGGGGGGACGTGCCGCAGTACAAACTCATCATGAACCTCACCAACCAGGTAATTGTACCTACGAGGAAATGTTTAACTATTGCAAAAGGTCATCAAATGCCGTGTGGTTCCCGGCACCAATACAAAAAAGAATAGGACCACTCCATCTCTTTCCCATGGATGTCGTAAAAGGCGACTAAGGGATAGGTTTACAAACTTGGGATTCTTTTTTAGGCGATGTGCTAGCAACTTGTCACTTTTTTAATCTCAATTCTATCATTAAGCCAAACAGCTGAACGTGGCCTATCAGTCTTTTCAAGACTGTTGGCTCTGTCTACCCCGTATAAAGCGTGATCATATGTATGTATGTTCTTCTTGAAGGCGCTGGGCCAGTAACCTGTCACTATTTGAACCTTTAAATTTGAATTTTTAAATAGCATCATTAAGCCTTACAGCTGAACGTGATCATAGCCCTTTGAAAAGACTGTTGGCTCTGTCTACCCCGTAAGGGATAAAAATGTGATTATAATTATGTATGCGTGTTTCTCTTTCAGTTCTTTCACCTGGACGGCAAGAAGTTTGCGCTCTCCTTCATATCTGAGATAAGCCACGATGACTTTAATCTAATCACAACTTCAGACGAAGACTTTGTTGATTTCCTCGACACGTTCAGGAGAGACGGGTTCCTGAATAACACTCTGCTCGTTGTCATGGGGGATCATGGATCTAGGTATGAATTCAAAAAAAAAATTCAAAATTTTTATTCATTATTATAGGATACTATATATCGCTTAATAATTGTCGTATGGTTTAACAACATTGGTTGACGTGAAATAAATTACTTAAAAACTAAGTTTACTGCCGCTTCCAAGGCGTCAGTGCAGAAGAAATATATACCCTTTGACATATCACCAATGCAAAGATAAGCTATTGGAATGGTTGAAACCACTTAGTTATGAAGAGGTAGAAAGTTTATTGGAAAAGGTGAAATAGAGGATAGCATTGCTTTTATTATACATAATGTTAATTATATTAGGGATAGGCTTACAAACTGGGAATTCTTTTTTGGGCGACAGGCTAGCAGCCTGTCACTGTTTGAATCTCAATTCTATTATTAAGCCAGGTAGCTGAACGTGGCCTTTCAGTCTTCTCAAGACTGTTGGCTCTGTCTACCCCGTAGGGGATATAGACGTGATGATGTGTATGTATGTATGTATGTAAATTGTAAAGTAGAATTTAATGATTAAATATATATATATATATATTATAGCTATAAGTAGTGTAGTTAATAGAAGAGCGGCGTCTCCTGGCACAGGCGTAAAGCTTAAAAGGAGGCACCAATCTACAACTGTGTTACTTATGTAAAGAGTTTTTGAAAATAAACATTTTATTATTTATTATAAGAAGCGGTAACAAACTGCACTGCAGCATTTTCTTCAACAACGTCAACTTCACAATATTAACCTTATTAAAATACATAAGAACTAAGAGATAGGCTTGGGATTATAATAAGCTCTATGTATTCTGTAAGGGATAAAGACGTAATTATATGTATGTTAAAGGCCTGGTGCTATGTAGTTCACGGCAGTTTACAATAGGACCACTCCATATATTTTCCTTAAATGTCGTAAAAGGCGACTAATAGAAAGGCTAGTTAACTTGTGATTCTTCTTTTTAGGCGATAGGCTATCAACCTGTCGCTATTTGAATCTCAATTCCATTAGAAAGCCATGCTGCTGAACATGGCCTCTCAGACTATTCGATACCGTCGGCTGTATCTACTCCGTAAGGGATAAAGACGTGATATAAATGTATATAAAGGGACAGGGTAGTAAAAATCACTATATTTGATCAGCAATTAATTCGACTATAGACTGGACTGGCTTACAAAAACTAGATTAATATTATTTCTCACAGATTCGCAGGTATCCGAAACACGTACCAGGGTAAGCTGGAGGAGAGGCTGCCTCTAATGTCAATCGTGTTGCCCGCGACACTGCGACATTACGCCGCGACGCTGCGACACAACGCGCAGGTTCTGACCACCCCGCACGACATCCACGCGACGATACTGGACGCCATGGGGCTGGAGAAGCTGTCTAACCCGTATAGGATCGACGGCGCTGATCTGCCGAGGGCTATGAGTTTGTTCAGGCCGGTGAGGTCAATGTTCAGATATGAAGACGGCCTCTGTGGCGCAGCGGTAGTACGGTTGTCTGTGACACCGGAGGTCCCGGGTTCGAATCCCGGCCAGGGCACGATGAGAAAAGAACTTTTTCTGATTGGCCTGGGTCTTGAATGTTTATCTATATAAGTATTTATTATAAAATAAAGTATCGTTGAGTTAGTAGCTCGTAACACAAGTCTCGAACTTACTTCGAGGCTAACTCAATCTGTGTAATTTGTCCCGTATATATTTATTTATTTATTTATATATTGATACATACATACATACATAAATCACGCCTCTTTCCCAGAGGGGTAGGCAGAGACCAAATCTTTCCACTTGCCACGATCCCTGCATACTTCCTTCGCTTCATCCACATTCATAACTCTCTTCATGCAATCTCGTCGGTTTCGGGTACTCTTGACCAGACCTTTTGCTAGAAAGTCTCCGATTTGATCAAGGTACGTTCGTCTAATAATAATAAGTATTGATTAATGATATAATCCCAACTATCCCATATTTTCAACTAATAATATAAATGCGAAAGTGAGTTTGTTTGTTTGTTACCCCTTCACGGGTTATTTACTGAATCTGCTTGAAATATCACGAACGTATATTCTTATATAATTAACAGTCTGGAGAACGACCTATATTTCCCGTGGTATTCGCAAAAAAACTTTTATTCTTGTACAGGTATCGCTAAATTCACGCGGGCGAAGCTGCTGGTAAAAGCTAGTGTATATATTAAATGTGACGGCCTACACGAATGACCTCAGCAAATCTGGAATGTCCTGGTGAAAGGTTAGGTCAAGAGTAGGTACCCTAAGCCAACGCATTAGCAACAAGATAATGATCGGAGCGAAACAAGCATTCATGAAGAGATATGACAACTGAAATGTTGCAGTCTTTGCCACCTCTCCAGGAAAAGATGTCATATACTGTACGGATTAGAATTAGAGTATAGGTTATCGAGTGGTTAAAGGTATTGGAATCTACCACGGTACCGTGAGATACCCGGCACTAATAGAAATAGAAAAAAGAATAGTATCTTTCCCACGAATGTCATATAAAATGTCTAAGGAATAGGCTTATAAGCTTGGGATTCTTCTTTAGGCGACGGGCTAGCAACCTGTCCCTATATGAAAATACTAATATTAAACCAGACAGCTGAACGTCGCCTATCAGTCTTTTCAAGACTGTTGGCTCCGTCTATCCCGCAAAGGATATAGACGTAATTATATATATACATGTAACACTACCGTGATAATGGTACCAATACTTACCTCCAGATTAAGATTTCCTGAGTTCTTTGGAGAATGACACGCAAAATCGTGAAGCGTTCCACATTTTTATAAGTAGTTTTAGTTTTAAATTAATAAGTTTGGAAGTATCTTTTTTCTTTCTTTTTAATTAAACCCTTAGATGGATTATATTTCATGTTATATTTCGAATTTCTGAGTTCTTTAATTGCTAAAAGGCTCTGTCTATCCAGAGCTCAAAGACGTAAAATCTCTAGTTATAATACCAGGTATTTCTCATGACACCATCAGAATGTCTTCCACCAGATCCCCCGCAACCGGTCGTGCAGCGAAGCTGGCATCGAGCCGCACTGGTGCGCATGCGTGGTTTGGCGGAACATCTCACAGAATCAGTCGCTCTACAAGAAAGCTGCGCAGGCGCTTGTTGATTACATCAATGAGCTTACGAAACCTGTCAGGTAAATTTAATGGAGTTTGCATTTAAACATTAAATCTTTATTATTATTTTTTTTCTCTCTCGCATAGAATTACACAGTTAAAAAATAAGAAGTAAGATGAACCATGCAGTTACAAAATAATGATCTATGTGAGAGACTGGTGTCTGTACTAGGAAAACCTGTATGACAGATTACCATTATTAATACTTACATATAAATAACCACGTCTTTATCCTTTACGGGTAAGACAGAGCCAGCAGTCTCGTAAAGACTGAAATGCCACGTTTAGCTGTAAGACTTGCAACAGGTTGCTAGCCCATCGCGTTAAGAAGAATTCAAGTTCACTAACCTTTCCCTTAATTGACTTTAACAATTTGTATGGGAAGAGCTGCAGCTGGCGTACATTGTATTTTCTTCACTATCAAATCATCATTAAAACTTAATTATTATCAATTTATCAAATATCTATATTTCTCAGGTCCAAGTGCATGCTTCGAACCCTCTCTTCCGTGACGTGGGTTAAGCAGATGGAAGCTAATAAAAAGTTGCGTTCGTTTGTCAAGGGCTTAACCGCTGAGGGGTACCTCGGGAGGTTCTCGAAGGATCCTGTGGTACCCCCCGTGGAGACTTATCAAGTTAAGGTACTTTGTTGTTTTACGGCCTCTGTGGCATACAGATATGAATTAAATCTTCATTCGCGACTGAAAAGAGTGGACATATACATACATACCATCACGTCTTTTTCACATTGTGGTAGGCAGAGATTATGGAATTCGATGCCGTGTGGTTCCCGGCACCAATATAAAAGAAGAATAGGACCACTCCATCTCTTTCCCATGGATATCGTAATAGGCGACTAAGGGTATAGGCTTATAAATTTGGGGTTGTTAGAGGCGATGGGTTAGCAACCTGTCACTATTTGAATCTCAATTCCATTCTATCATTAAGCCAAATAGCTAAACGTGGCCATTCAGTCTTTTCAAGACTGTTGGCTCTGTCTACCCCGCAAGGGATATAGACGTGACCATATGTATATATGTATGTCGTATAAGGCGACTAAGGGATGGGCTTATAAATTTGGGATTGTTATAGCTGATGGGCTAACAACCTGTCACTATTTGAATCGCTATTCTATCACAAGGCCAAACGGCTGAACGTTACCTACCAGACTTTCAAAACTGCTGGCTCTGTCTACCCCGCAAGGGATATACGTGACTTTAAAGATGGAAATTGCTGCGATCCTTACTGACCTCTCCCGCTTCCTCCACACTCGTTACTCTTTTCACACATACTCGACGAATACGGGTACTCCAATCATCAAATTTTTCAGTCATTCGCAATTCAGTCGTTTTTTTTTTAGTCTTTATTTAGGGACTTTTATACATTATGTACATGACAGTACTATATAATATAAGAGTAGGTACATACTAAGCTTAAAACTATTACACTTTTAAATAGATACCTACATTTTTGCTGTACTACATTATTACTAGATCTTAACCTAATACAATTCAGTACAAACTCTAACACATTCCTGCCTTGTTGGGATGTCGGTTCAGACAGGATCTGGTGGAACACGCCAACATCCGACAGGTTCAGATTTGACTTGGACACCAAATCCTGCCGGATCCGCCTGTATCGAACACATTCCATCAAAATGTGTTGTACGTCTTCTACTCTAATTCAGTCGTTAAAAGTTGGACGAGACGACGGCCCTGTCCCACTTTTACAGTCAGTTTGCCTTATAAATTTGTAGCGGGAGCGATGATTCGGCTCGACCGCCACCATCTTCCGCCAGGCTGGTGTGATGCCTGGGGAACCGCGCGACAGATTATGTTGTGTCGGAGGTTGTATATATAGCTACAATCCGTGAAATCTTTGCTTGCGCGATTTAGGTATTTTGCTGTTTTTGTCTGATAGCGTCGCGTGAATTTTTTATTTTTTTATTTTTGTGACTTGTGGCGTATAGATTTCACCACAAATTCCTTTCGTCAATCTGCCCTCATCCATTCTCTTGACATGTCCAAACCATCGCAACATACCCTTTCCAATTTTGGTCAACACCTCCTTATTCACTCCATATATATTATATCATAATAATCTAGAATAATCTAGAATCTCAATTCTATCATTAAGCCAAATAGCTGAACGTGGCCATTTAGTCTTCAAGACTGTTGGCTCTGTCTACCCCGCATGGGATATAGACGTGACCATATGTATGTATGTATGTTTATTACTCTTCCAACGATATTTCTAATCCGCTCTTTTGATCTGACACCACACATACCTACTTCATAAAGCCCTCACATACGAGTACATGTATATTACCGTCTGGTGATTTAGAATAGGACCTTTATATCTTTCCCATGGATGTTGAAAAGAGCGACTAAGGTAAAGGCTGATAAACTTGGTATTCTTCTTGTAGGCGATGGGCTAGCAATCTGTCACTATTTGAATCGCAATTCCATCATTAAGCCATGCAGCTGAACGTGGCAGTCTTTTTAAGACAGTTGGCTCTGTCTACCCTGCAAGGTATCACACATGTGAAAGAATTATGCAGGGATGGTAATAATTGGAGAGATGTAGTCTTCCATCGAGATAGGAATATTATACACTAGCTGTGCCTGCGACTTCGTCCACGTGGAATAGTTATTTTGGGCATCATTGAAGCACTCACGGATGCTCCTTCCCCGATTTTTTTCTTCGCTCCTAATAGTTGCAGCTAGACGTTATATAGCCTAAAGCCTTCCTCGATAAATGGTCTATTCAACACTAAAATAATCTTTCAAATCGAACCCGTAGTTCTTGAGATTAGCACATTCAAACAAACAAACAAACTCTTCAGTTTTATAATATTAGTATAGATAAATCTAAGTGCCTATTTAAACTAAAAAAAATATTCTAATAGAATTATACCCAGAAATATGTACCTATAACTTACAAAAGAAAAAGAAATGAAAATAAATTTGAAACGCCTGTGCAATACCATCTTGCCGTCTTCGGGTCTTCCCATACTCCCTTAGGGGAGTCGGAGTAGATTGGTCAGGGCTTTTGGCCCTCTTCAATGGCACCATCGCTGCCTACGACTGTAGGCAAGTCGATGGGGCGGCCGTAACGGCCTGGGTCTTCACGACTTCATACACTGGGAGTTCCAATCGGCGGCGGCGTCGTCACTGGTCGACGACGTCTGCCGCAAAGCAGCGAGGGGAGGGTTTCACCCGACGGCCCGGAGGGCGGGCGTGGACCGGCGCGATGCCGCGCAGGTGGCTGTGTGCTTTCGAATATCTAGTTCTCCCACTTTAGGTCCCTGAGGATCGTCGAGTTCCTCACGTAGCGCGGGGCTCCGATGATTGCTCTGAGACTTTGGTTCCCTTGGGCGCTGAGTCTTCTCCTGTTGGTCTTAGAGCAGAATGCGTACCACGCCGGGGCCGCGTACGTGAGGCGGGATCTGACGTACGTTTGGTAGATCCCGATTTTCGTCGTCAGGGGTAGGCTGGAGGAAAGAACTGCGTGAAGTCTCCCCCTGGCTGCCTTGGTCATGAAGCTTGCGCTCGCCTCCTGCCCCTTTTATACCCTGCCGCCGCTAGCCGCGTCGAGCGCGGCAACCGTTACGCAAAAATAATCCTTATGATCCTTTGGCTTGTTAGGGTATTTTATTTCATGTATAAGTTTGGTGTTTCTATACCGATTTCGATGATTCTTTTTTTATTGAATAGGTACTTATATTAATTTTTAAGAATTACGAATGAGTGTGAGTGTTATTGGTATTATAAACATTAGAGTAAAGAAATATAATCAGAAATCTCCGAACTGCTAAGCTATTAGGAATTACACGTGTTATTGTGAGTCAACCATAAAAGATAGACTTATGCTGTCTTGGGATATTTTTTTAATAATTTTATGTAGAATATTTCCGTTATACATGGTTTCGCTGTATCTTTAACCATTAAGGCTGCACACGCGACGGAAGCTTAAAAAATCAAGTAACTTCTCCCGTTTTCCCAACATTTCCTTTCACTGCTCTGCTCCTAGTGATTGCAGCGTAATGAAAAGTATACTATAACCTGCTCAGGAGTATGAAGAATAACTGTACCAAGTTTCGTTAAAATCTGTCAAGTAGTTTTTGTTTCTATAAAGAACATACAGACAGACAGACAGACAGACAGACAGACAGACAGACAGACAAAAATTTTACTGATTGCATTTTTGGCATCAGTATCGATCACTAATCACCCCCTGATAGTTATTTTGAAAATATATTCCATGTACAGAATTGACCTCTCTACAGATTTATTATAAGTATAGATAACAAATATTTCTATCTCGATGGAAGACTACATCTTTCCAACTACCACCGTCCCTGCACACTTCTTTCGCTTACTTTATTTCCTAAATACGTTTTTCAGCTAACGTTGAGCCCCGGCGTTGGAAAATTCGAAGCGACCATGACTTACACGGTAAAAACTGAAAAATTTTTCATACAGAGTGGAGACATCTCGCGGACTAGCAGGTGAATGAACTTATTGATTATGTGAACGATAAAAATTAAATGCGTTATTGTATAATTATCGTCAATCTGACGACTTGATTTATATAAAATTTTGGTAGAAACTTTTGAGTGTAGTGCATACTGACAAAGAGTTCCCAACTACGAGACAGATTTCGATAAAATTTGGCACAGAGATAGGGCTTAGAGACTCTAGTAACTCGGTTAGAGGCTAAAGTCTAGTTAATAGCTATGCAAATGATTTTTAAATAATTCTACCGAAAACTTTATTCTAAAACTTATGTCATTTCTTTGTCTTGTCTTTTATATGTCTGTATGTTATGCTTAGATTTTTAAAACTACATAACGGATTTTGATGCGATTATTTTAATAGATAGAGTGATTCAAGAGGAAGGTTTTATGAATCAATGCTACCCGTGCGAAACCGGGGCGGGTCGCTAGTTTATAATTTCAAATCTGTCTATTAAATTTCTACAGCTTAACTGTTGGACCAATATTTATTCAATTTGTAAGGGAGACTTAAAACATGAACATAGTTTACACCAGGAACAAAATGCTGCAGTGCAGTTTGTTACCGCTTCTTCTGCACTGACGCTTCGGAAGTGGCAGTAAACTTAGTTTTAAGTAATTTCTTGGCGTCAACTAATGTTGTGAAACCAAAAGATATGATAAATATTAAGTGATATAAAATGTCCTATAATAATAAATAAATTTTTTGAATTTGAAATTGCCTAGGGGTGTTACATACATACATATAATCACGTCT
Organism: Amyelois transitella; assembly: GCF_032362555.1. NCBI lineage: Eukaryota > Metazoa > Arthropoda > Insecta > Lepidoptera > Pyralidae > Amyelois > Amyelois transitella. Next base: position 6,327,136 of record NC_083530.1, on the reverse strand, counting down.
ATATCCCTTACGGGGTAGACAGAGCCTACAGTCTTGTAAAGACTGATAGGCCACGTTCAGCTATTTGGCTTTAAGATAGGATTAAGATTCAAATAGTGACAGGTTGCTAGCCCATCGCCTAAAAGAAGAATCCCAAGTTTATAAGCCTACCAAGCCAAGATTTTTTTGATGTATGCATACGGCAGCTATCCACCGTGACCATCTGGTTGCTATTTGATGGAATTGTCCCAGAAGACCAAATGCTTCGCTTTGAAGGCGCAATTGTAGACCTAGCGGTTAGTGCTGTGCGCTATCTCCCAGTCAGTCAGTCAGTAATAGCTGGAGAGCTAGTGAACCCTCCGAGTAACGGTGTTCCTGTAAGGCTAGAAATTTGTAGAGTGACAGCAGATAGATAGTAGCTTACAGCAGGAAGTTATTTTTCCTATGTATTTTACATTTTAAGAAATAAAAGTGTTGATGACGTGCAGGGCAGATGCCTGCCAGGTCATGATTTTTGGCCTTGGTGTGGTATGAATCGTCACTGTACAAATTTCTAGCCTTACAGGAACACCGTCACTCGGAGGGTTCACTAGCTCTTAGGCTATAAGATGTCTCTCTTTCAGATACGGCGACGAACCGGCCTGCATCAGCCGGACCCACCCCCACCTCGCCCCCTACTGCTTCTGCGCAGACTTTCACTCTCTACACACGCAGTACTACACAGCTAGCCCCACTACTATACTACACTAGTAGATATACATACATACATATGGTCACGTCTTTATCCCTTACGGGGTAGACAGAGCCAACAGTCTTGAAAAAACTGAATGGCCACGTTCAGCTATTTGGCTTAACGATAGAATCGAGATATATAGATATACATACGTATATATAGTCACGGCTTTATATCTAACGGAATAGACAGAGCCCAACAGTCTTGAAAAGACTGAAAGGCCACGTTCACCTGTATTGATTCATGATGGAATTGAGATTCGGATAGTGACAGGTTGCTAGCCCAACGCCTATAAGGGAAGGTGTACAAGCCTATCCCTTAATCGCCTTTTACGACATTCATAGGAATGATACGAAGTTTTTGTATTCTAAAGTGCCGAAAACCACACGGCTTATCACAACGGAAAACACACTTAGATATTATAGATTTATTTTCAAACTAACTTTTACCCGCGGATTCACCCACGCGAATTTAGCGCCACCTACTAAAGAATACAAGTCTTTCGCAAATTTGACGAGAACTATAGTTTTTATCAAAATAAAAATAACTCTTCTTATTGTAGGCGATGGGCTAGCAACCTGTCACTATTTGAATCTCAATTCTATCATTAAGCCATGCAGCTGAACGTGGCCTTTCACTTAAGACTGCTGGCTCTACTGTAGCTGTACCCCGCAAGGGATATAGACGTGATTGTATGTATGTATGTATGTACCAAAAAAAGGGTCTTTCTTATGAAGAAGGTTGACAATATCTGTGTGTTTGTAACATAGTACAAAATAATCTTTTGTCGAGAGTAATTAAATTATGTTTAAGTTTACAATAAAGAAAACATAATATAAGGTACATTTTTTTTGTGTAGTATTTAGTAAACGCGATCTTATGTCTATGATAGCACCCGGCGTATAAGTTGACCCTAGAATTTGACATTTCCGTTTCAGGATACGCAAATAGCAGTTTTTCGTTTGGTTCAACTTACGTGCCGGCTACTGTAGGACAATATGTACAGTTGGATATTTTATTTTATTTATTTACTAGCTGACCCGCGCAACTTCGTTTGCGTGTATCCCGCTACTTCGACAAATACAGTCAACGCACCAACACATATTGGATACTAATTTTCAATTCACAATAAACTAATATCGTGATATCTCCTAAACTATATGTCTAAATAACACACTGTAAACTGCAAAAATAATCTAAATTAAATGCTCGTGATGATGAACTTACTTATTTTGATAAGGATATATGTATTATTGGTTATATCACCAGTTAAACATCACCCAACGAATTAAATGTTTTTTTAATACAGAAAAGTAGTTTTTGTGACTTAAATAAAAAAGCTGGATATATGTCATCGCGGACTTTTTTGTAGAACTAATAAAGACCAATGTTTTTGCTATACATTGTTCTTACTTGTATCCAACGGTATAAGCGGCGCACGCACAAATGCAATCTTCAATTAGATTTTTTTTCTGACTTCTTGGACATAAATCGCTATAACTCAGCTAATATAGTTTCAATGTATTTCAATTATATATAAAAACCTGTCGGAGAAAATACTCTTTCTATTAGTGAAAACCGCATCAAAATCCGTTGCGTAGTTTTAAAGTTTTATGCATACGAAGGGACTACAGACAAAATGGGCGACTTTGTTTTATACTATGTAGTGATTAAGGTACAGATACAGACAGACTACAAAATTGCATTATTATCTTTAGGATATGTATATGTAAAAATGTTAAAAACGTATATGTGCCGTGTGGTTCCCGGCAACAATACAAAAAAGAAAAGGACCACTCTATCCCTTTCCTATGGATGTCGTAAAGGGCGACTAAGGGATAGAATCATAAACATAGGATTATTTTTTAGGCGATGGGCTACTAACCAGTCTGAATCTAAATTCCATCATTAAGCCAAACAGCTGAACGAGGCATATCAGTATTTTCAAGACTGTTGGCTCTGTCAGCCTTGCAAGGGGCATAGACGTGATTATATGTATGTATGTACTTCTTACATAGTTATACAAATAACGCGTTATTTATTTCTATAACACTATATTCGCACGGGTCTAATAGTGAGTGGGCAATTTGTGGTTATAAAGCTAGTCCAAATTAGATGATTACGTTGTTTAGTGGTCCGAAGGCATGCGCCTGCGTTGCATCATATGAATGGTACTTCAATGAGCTTCTTCCATAGACATAGAAGAAGATAGACCGCGCGTGTGTCGCGATTCAAAAAGTACCAATGAAAGATGGGCGCAGTCTCTCTTTTATTTCCAACTTTACACGCTTCCTATAAGTCTAGCTCTATTGACATTCCATCTCTCTCACTCATACACACGTCCCATCTTTTTAACCCTCAGGCTGCATTCGCTCTCACTTATTTGATTAATAATGTGAGCCTTATATTCTTGGTGAGCCTATACCAAGATGATTAAAAAAAATAAAGTAGAAGATCCAAATCGTATGACAAAAGGTTGCAAATGTAATTTCAAGCCTGTCTTATTGGTCTTTATAAGTTTGACGTGTGGTTTCCTGTACTTTTGAATATAACCACTCTACATTTTTCCCATGGATGTCGTAAATGGCGGCTATGGGATAGGTATAAAAACTTGGGATTCCTTTTATAGGCAATGGGCAAGCCATACAGCTGAACTTGCCTTGAAAAAACTGGATAAATTATATTTTTGTAATAAATAAGTACTTAAATCAAACCAGTTCGTTTCTTGTCATGTCCTGGCCAGGATTCACGTAAGATTTTTAAGTAAATAGCACAAAAATAACGTGTCTACTTCGGTTTTCATCTAAAGAGCACACTGGCGGTATCTACCTAGAACCATGTCTGTGTTCCCGGATCTAGGCAATGCGTGTGGTTGGGGCACGCACTTGATAGTACCTTAAACGCTTTCACGGCTTAATCGCTAGACCAATTTTGACGGGATTTCGTAGAAATATAGTTTGTATATCGAAGTTTGTTACATCAAAAGCGTCTGTGGTACACCCATTAAGGTGCCTGATCAAAATGCGTTATGCGCATGTAGTCACAAATTCAAATACCTCAAAACAATAACTCTTTTCTCAGTTAAGTACATTAGTTTAAATGCTAACCGATGTTCTAACGGTGAGGGAAAACTTTGTAAGTCAACCTGAACGTTTAGGCAACCTGTTATGTAACCATGATCCATATTGATTTAAGGTTCCCCTGCAAAGGTTGCGGAGGTCAGACGAGATTCGTTTTATGTAAAAACTATACTTTCCAAATCCAGATTCATAGTCAATAGTGCACCTAGAATAGAATAGAATAGATTTATTTTCAAAATTGGATACAAGGTATCACTTACTGACGTCACATAACTTAAATCTAATTATTAGATTATATGGTACAGAGTACTAGTCCATAATAATTATATTTATTTAATCCTCGTAGATAGACCTAAAATATATATAGATAGGTCCATAATTTGTAAGTCCTCGTGACACACGACGCCAGTTGCCACACATCCAGATTTATGGAGGCAGAGCCGGGAACCGAGGTAGTCGTGATCCGACGATTACGTTCAACATCATGTTCACAGAAATGTAACGATTGTTATGTAAACTCTAGTAGAATACATACATACGGTCACGTCTATATCCCTTGCGGGGTAGACAGAGCCAACAGTCTTGAAAAGAATGAATGGCCACGTTCAGCTATTTGGCTTAACGATAGAATTGAAATTCAACTAGTGACAGGTTGCTAGTCCATCGCCTAAAAAAGAATCCCAAGTTTGTAAGCCTATCCCTTAGTCGCCTTTTACGATATCCATGGGAAAGATATGGAGTGGTCCTATTCTTTTTTGTATTGGTGCCGGGAGCCACACGGCGCAACAACTCTAATAGAATCCGTGCTAATATTATAAAAGTGCAAAAGTTTGTTAGGATTTGTGTGACACAAATTACTTAACCGATTTTAACGAAACTATGCAGTAATACTCGCATGGCTTAGATATTGGAATAACATTACTGACCGAGCGAAGCAAGTGAGCATTTTGTTTGTTTGTAAACTATTTTACTAGTTGCACATAAAAAAATAACTAATTTCAAAACAATAATTGGATCGGCGGGATTATCTCGATTTATATTTCTTCTGTGGATTTTTCCAGTCAACCAAAACTACGTTTTTGTACGAGTATATTAATATGTTTTAACGCAATAACGTTCTAACCGATGCGATGGTCTGATTTTGATGAAATTTAAATATGTGTAGGTACAAAATGTTAATAGAATTTTAAGTTCATAGGATGTCAAAATCAGCTTTGGAGATATTCACAATTTCGTAAAAAATAAAAGAGTTCGTGCGGTGTAAGTTTGCGGCGAATAATTTTGTTAAAAATAATGCAGAACGCTATACACACGAGATTTTCGAAACATAATTAAATATTGGCAGACCACAATAATGCAGAACTTGTAATACCGATAAGGTAATTAAGTTTTCTAGTTAAGATGTAATATGCGCTATCTCACCAAACATAATTAATTACATGATTACAGAAGGCAAAATAGTTAATGATCTCACACGACGGTTACTCATTACGAGTATTAGTAATTTTGTATTACAATTTATTACTTTTTAGAGACTAATCTTAATATATAAAAGAAGATACTGAAGAACTTACTGACATAACACCGCACAGTCCAAGCGTTAGTTGTAAAGTTTTGTAATTTGACATATATGTTTCTTATGTGGTCTAAAGATTCCCTAAAAGAGGAATTTTCTCGAATAAAATGCTGTGACATACATATAATCACGTCTACATCCCTTGCGGGGTAGACAGAGCTTAATAATCTTGAAAAGACTGATAGGCCACGTTCAGATGTATGCCTTAATGATGTAATTGAGATTCAAATAGTGATAGGTTGCTAGCCCATCGCCTAAAAGATGTATAGTCGCCTTTTACGATAACCCTGGGAAAGACAAGGACTATGATCCAATTCTATTGTGCAGGGATCACACTGATGATAAAACAATAAGGGTCGAGAACATTAAACACAAATACCTTCTATAGTGGTGTAAATTTATATTTAGCTCGTAATTATGATTTAACTCTCACGAGCAACAAGACTCACGAATTTAAGCATAATTTTTGATCGTAAACAAATCGTTTAATTGCATAATGTCTTTATAAATACTAATTGTTATGCCCTTTAGTTATTTATATAACCTTAAGACCGCGACTTCTTTAACGTGAAATTTCTTCAGCATCTTTCGTTTTCAGCATTTTTCGACTCTACAATAGGAACACTCTCTTTCCTGGGATGTCGTAATAGGCGACTAAAGGAACAAGCACATTCATCTTATGCAAGTCTTTTTCCTTTTTCACCTCTTAGTGATAAACCCGAGGTTAAGAGGTTGGAGGACCACGACCCTGGATTGGGTGAGTCAGGTTGTCACACGAAGCTACCCCCGTCTGACCTCCGCAACATACATACACAAATCTCGCCTCTTTCCCGGAGGGGTAGGCAGAGACTTCATCTTTCTAATTGCCACGATCTCTGCATACTACCTCCGCAACTTTCGAACAACGAATCTTACCCACATTGGATCACGGTTGAGTAGTCCGTCGTAGTCGCGTCAAAATCTATAGGTACTAAACTAATATTATAAAACTGAAGAGTTTGTTTGTTTGTTTGAACGCGCTAATCTCAGGAACCCCTGGTTCGAATTGAAAAATTCTTTTTGCGTTTAATAGACCATTTATCGAGGAAGGCTTTAAGCTATATAACATCACGCTGCAACTATAAGGAGCAAAGAAATAATGGAATATGTGAAAAAAAAACGGGGAAAATTATTCATCCTTGAGGGCTTCAGTGATGCCCAAAATAACTATTCCACGCGGACGAAGTCGCGCGCACAGTTAGTGTTATGTATAAAAATTAGGTCAATGTCAAACTAATAATTCATTTCGCTCCACTTATCATTACGCGTTATTATCAAAACTGTTAATTTAGTAATTGCGAACGATCAGCCGTACTGCGATTGATGGCCGACTCGTGAGTCGGGGAAATTGCGAGTCTGCGCCGGCGCAAGATGCGGGCGATGGCGAGGTCGGGCCGAACAAGGAACACGTTTGATGAAGAATTTGTACATACGATATAAGAATAAAAAGAGTTTTTAATTCTAAATTTAATCTTAAATAAAATATAGTACAAAATTAAGTAAGTTTCGGGATTATTTTTTAGGCGATGGGTGGATGGCAACCTGCCACTATTTGAATCTCAATTATATCATTAACCCAAATAGCTGAACGTGGCCATTCAGTCTTTTCAAAACTGTTGGCTCTGTCTACCCCGCATGGGATATAGACGTGACCATATGTATGTATGTTAAGTAAGTTTACATAAATTATTAAAATCCATCTACTAAGCTTTGTTTCTAGATTTAAAAAATATAGTATATAAAATCCCTTTTTTGGATCCCGTACCTCAAAAGGAATGACATAGGTACACATACGACAGACGGGGTCGACAGAGCCAACATGCTTAATAGGTATTAAAATATCTTGGCAAAAAAAAATCTAATACGTCCTTCTTATGAACGCGAAGCAATATCTTTTTGTAAACGAATGAAACGTTTATACTCGTGTGACTTGTACCACGATACATAACTAATCGATACGCTAGTCTCTGCGACTCACGAGTATTGAGTAATACCAACATAATCAGAGAAATGTTACATGTCTCATCCCGGTTACAGAATCCTTATTATAAAGAGACTAGCTACGCCCGCGACTTCGTCCGCGTTAAATAGTTATTTAGGGCATCATTGAAGCCCTCAAGGATGAATAATTTTCCCTGTTTTTTTTTTACATTTTCCATTATTTCATCGTTCCTAATAGTTGCAGCGTGATATTATATAGCCTAACGCCATACTCGAAAAATGGTCTATTCAACGCAAAAAAAATTTTCAAATCGAACTAGTAGATCCTGAGATTAGCGCGTTCAAACAAACAAACAAACTATTCAGCTTTATAATATTAGTATAGATAGTTTCTGCAAGATCTTGCAGAGAACTACTCTTCTCGAGAAGATTGTTAAAGTCAATCATGGTTCATAATTTTGGGAACCTCAAACAGCTGAACCTGGCATTCCAACCTTTTCAAGACTCTTGGCTTTGTCTACCCCGTAAGGGACAAAAACGTAATTATACATGCTATCTATCATAAACTCTCACGCTTCAGTTTATCGACATTTCAAGGTCATATCGATATAAAAGAAATCTGACCTTACGCGTCTTCTCAATTTCATTAATCCTAATACATTATTATTATGATTATATTGTGAGCATAACGTCTAAATCATCAAAGCCTCTATTCTTGTTGTCATTAAGGTCGATTTTGTATAGAAGTGGATGTTTTTAGACAGCTCTCGAAGAACAAAGCTTACTAATATGATGCGAGGTCGTCGATATGATACGGCATTAGTGATGTCAAGTATATCGATATTTTTGAAAAAAAGTAACAAAAAACAAATGGTTACCGTTAATTACTTGATACTTACTTACTTATAGAAAATTGACGTAAAAGGCGACTAAGGTATAGTCTTATAAACTTGGGATTCTTCTTTTGGGCGAATTCTACCAGTAAGCCAAACAGCTGATCGTGGCCTATCAGTATTTTCAAGATTGTTGGCTTTGTCTACTCCGCAAGTAATATAGACGTGATTATATGTATATATAAAATCTTAAAAAGACTGTAAGCCTCGTTCAGCTGTTTGGCTTAGTGATACAATTTAGATTTAAATAGTGACAGGATGCAAGCCTTATCAAGATGATGAGAGAAGATGCAATCTTATCTATACTTTTTATATCAATAAAAATCGACATTAACTTATCGATACTCAAAACATGCCTAAACTGTTTCACAACTCTGGCGCGGGCTGCGATCATTATGACAATCGAGTAATCACAACACTTGTCGAAAATCGAGTACTCATCGATTCGGAGCAGCCTTGGCCGGCACGAGCGGGCATCGATATACCTTTCTACATCACATTTGTTATATTTATTTAAAAATTTATTTCACTAAAAGAAAAATGTACAAAAGGCGGACATAAAGCCGTTGGCATTCTCTGCCAGTCAAAAATACATAATATACGAGTATTACAAAAAACGGGAATCACACGGCACAAGTATTATACTTGTGCCGTGTGATTCCCGACACTAATACAAAAAAGAATAGGACCACTCCATCTCTTTCCCATGGATGTCGTAAACGGCGACTTAGGGATAGGTTTATAAACTTAGGATTCTTTTTTAAGCGATGGGCTAGCATCCTGTCTCTATTCAGTCTATTCGAGACTGTTGGCTCTGTCTACCCCGCAAGGGATATAGACGTGACCATATGTATGTATGTATACATAATATACATTATAAATACATATACATACATAAAATATCAAATTAGGATGACCCCATTCACAGAATGTTTGAACGCAGAGCGACTAGGAGCCGGAGGATGTCGTAAAAGCCGACTAAGGGCTAGACTAATAAAAAAGGCTAATAAATTTGGAATTCTTATAATTTAAGGCGACGTGTTGAGTTAGCGTCTTTTAAAAGAGCTTATTCATAAACTTTGGATTCTTCTCTGAGGCGATGAGCTTGCAACCTGTTACTATCAGAATCTCAATTATATCATTAAGCCATACACCCGATCGTGGTATTTCAGTCCATTAAAATTTTTAAGGATCTGTCTACCCCGTAAGGAATTAAGACGTGATTATTATGTATTTTTTTGCAGTCTGTCTAAAGTTGAGCTAGTGAAAGTTTGTATATCTAGGATCAAAGTTTACATCAGATGGCAAGTGTGATAGTGATATTGAAAGGAGAGTGAACGCGGGGAACATGGTGAATGGAGCTTTGCATGCCTTTATGAGCAGTCAGAAACTATCCAAAAAGGCTCGACTGGCTGTGCACAGGGGCGTGTTGGTCCCGACATTAATGTATGGGAGTGAAAGTTGGGTATGGCAAAAGAAGCACGAAAGCAGAATAAATGCAGTGGAAATGAGAGCGTTAAGGAGTATGATGGGTGTGAAATTGAGTGACCGGATAAGGAACAGCGTGATAAGGGAATGTTGTGATGTGAAAGAAGATGTAGTTACAGGAATAGAAAAGGGTATGTTAAAATGGTTTGGTCATGTGGAGAGGATGAATGAAAGCAGGATGACTAAGCAGATATACAAGGAGAGTGTGGAGGGAAAGGTCAGAGTGGGAAGGTCAGACGAACGTTTCTTGATCAAATTAAGGACGCCCTGGCAAAGGATCAGGTTAAGAGTACCCGAAACCGCCGAGCTTGCATGAAGAGAGTTATGAATGTGGACGAAGCGAAGGAAGTATGCAGAGATCGTGGCAAGTGGAAAGATGTAGTCTCTGCCTACTCCTCTGGGAAAGAGGCGTGATTTATGTATGTATGTAAGTATGTATGTATGTATCAATACCTATATCTGAACATTGCCTTTTCCCCGGAGGAGGAAAAGGCTTGATTTTATGTATGTATGTCTAAAAGGAAATGTTCAGTCGCGCTCACTCCCCCTTAACCTATCAATATGTTGATGAAATTGCTAGATTTCTAGCCAGACCTTCAGTTCTTCACTGAACTCACTTTATGCAATGTGGTATTGGAAATATTTGTCAGTTTCATTAGTCTTAATTCTACAGCAGTACCTATTGAATACCTAATTTTACGCGTAGCAACATAAAATAAATTGCATTATTATTTTAAAGTCAACCCAAAATTTAGTTTAAGTCATCATTCGTCTAGCTATTTTCTTGGTTGCATCCTATTTTTTGAAGAGAGTCCAGAAATCAGGTGTAGGTATAAATGTTACAAGCAGTGACTTCTTCTGCCTGACCTGCCTAAATTGGGATACACCACCTATAAATCAATCTCGGGATCTGTTGGATATTCTAGTACATAGATACGTCTTTGTCCCATGAGGGGTAGACAGAGCCAAAATTATTGAAAATACTGATAAGCCACGTTCATCTGTATGGCTTGATGATGGAATTGAGATTCAAATAGTGATAAGTTACTAGCTCATCATCTACAGAAATCCCAAGTTTATTAGCCTTTCCCTTAATCTCCTTTTACTACATCCATGGGAAGATATCGAGTGGTCCTATACTAAAGTACTAGGAACCACACGGTACACGAAATTCTGGGGCCTTATGTAAATAGTAAAGTTTTTGAGTATGTAAGACTATTCGTAACATTTTGACGCAAAAACATTTGAACCAGCTTAGCAGTAAGAACTTTACTGTGGGTACGTGTGTACATTCACAAATGTTAATATCTAAGATTCTATCAAAGTCATTTAGTCTCGACGACACTCGATTCGAATTCAATCGATAATTGAAATAATCGATGCAGTACGATTTCCAATGCACTAAGGTGTATGTAATCAGTTTGAACAAATTGCTTGGTCGAGTGGAGTGACGGCTTTGTCGCGTCACATACTTGACACAATTGCGCAGATGGTTCGACGACCCCTGCGGCGCAGTGGTTGTGTGTGACACAAGGAACCGGGTTCGAGGCCCGGGCGGGGCATGGTGGAAACGAACTATTTTTAATTGGCTTTTAATTTCAATGTTTGTTAACTTTTCTCATAATGACCTCGATCGCGATTTTACTTTAGGGCTAGCTCAATGCGTGTATATGTATGGCTTATGGAATAGAATAGAACCACTATATATCTTTCCCATGGATATCGTAATAGGCGACTTAGGAATAGGCTCATAAATTGGGATTCCTTTTGTAGGCTAACAACCTGTCACTATGTGAATCTGAATTTCATCATCAAGTCATAGTTGAACGTGGCTTTACAGTCTTTTCAAGACTTTTGGCTCTGTCTGCCCCGCAAGGGATAAGAACGACATCATATGTGCTATAATGACGTTCTTCTATGTATAAAACATAGAAGACGAATCCCAAGTTTATAAGCCATTCCCCAAATCGCCTTTTACGACATCCATGGGAATATATGAAGAGATATATTTTATAATAAATACTTATACATATAGCCAAACATTCAATACCCAGGCCAATAAGAAAGAGTTCGTTTCTCATCATGCTTCAACCGGGATTCTATCCTGAGACCTACAGTGTCACAGACAAGCGTACTACTGCCGCGCCACAGATGCCGTAAAAGCTAGTCCTACTATACTATTATAAAGGCGAAAGTTTGTATGGATGTTTGTTACTCTTTCACGCAAAAACTACTGAACCGATTACCATGAAATTTGGTATGTAGGTAGCTGAAGACCTAGAATAACACATAGGCTACCAGAGTTCCCGCGGGATTGATAGGGCTTCCATGCGGACGAAGTCGCGGGCGGCCTCTAGTATGCAATAAATATATGAACGCACATTGCGTTTTGCTAACAACTGGGCCACGTTTCGCCCGGATCTCTCCGTTTACGAGTCACGACCAGGACCTGAAGATTTAGAGAGGTTTTAGACCCACAAAGGATCGTAATAATGACATAGACATAATATGGAAGTTCCGTGTGGTTTTCTGCACTTTAGAATATTCGTAGGACCACTGCGTGTCTTTCCCATACATACATATGGTCACGTCTATATCCCTTGCGGGGTAGACAGAGTCAACAGGCTTGAGAAGACTAAATGGCCAAGTTCAGCTATTTGGCTTAATGATAGAATTGAGATTCAAATAGTGATATGTTGCTCGCCCATCGCCTAAAAAGAATTCAAAGTTTGTAAGCCTATCCCTTGTCTTTCCCATGGATGTCGTTAAGGCGGCTATTGGCTATCTACCAAATTAGAGTGGCCTTGAAAGTCTTGACTGATGGCTCTGTCGACCCTAGAAGAGATAAAAACGTGATTTTTGTGTGAATAACTCAAACATCCCTGTGTTGGAAGTATTATAAATAAAGGCACATTCTAGTAATTATGATACAATACTTACGTGGGTTAATACAACTCAAACTAAGTAGTTGGCTTTGATTTAAAGGCACAATATTCTTTTATATAATTGTGTGATGAGAGATTTTTGTTAAAATCTATGACGTTGGAATAATTGTGTTCGACAAATAAAATTAATGAGGCAGACGATTATTCCTTAGTAGTTCCGCTGCAAAAGTTGCAGAAGTCAGATGAGTGTCGCTTCGTGTAAAAACCTGACTCACACAATTCAGGTTGGAAGAGATCCCACTTAGGGATAAGCCCGTCTTTGTACTGTACTGTTTTTATTTGTAATGTACTCCTTAAGTGAACAATAAAGCACAAGCTTACTTAATTACTTACAATTCGGTCATATGTGCACTCCGGGCTTATCTCCAGAAAAGTTATAACCTAACCAAGAGTAACGCTAAGAGGAATGATAACAACATAAAAAGTAGTCTCAATTTGACAAAGGATCTTGAAAGGAAGGAATCTTGAACTACCTCAATACTTAATTCAAAATTATTCTCTCGTACACTCGGATAATTGTTTGGATAGTTGACGTTATTAAAGATAATGTTGCAGTGCAGTTTTTGGAGCTTCTTTTGCACTGACGCCTTGGAAGCGGCGGTAAACTTGGGTATAATAAATTTATTTGACGTCAAATAATGTTGTGAAACCAAATGATATGACCTCACTCAATCCAGTATGACAATTATTAAGTGATGTTGAAATGTATAATAATGATTTATAAAAAAAAAATTTGAACTTTATTGAAAAGTTCCCACCTCTTTTTAAGAATTGGTTTCAACAGTTTGAGCTTTTAAGCCTTTCGGATTCCAACAACATAACAAATATTCTAATTCATGTTGTGATTTGTATGTACAAACAAAGAAATCAAAATATGTTGAGCAAATCATCGAAACATTAATCTGAATGGTATCAATTGCGTACGAAACTGTATCATTGATCATTTTGGGCGCGAATCGCTCAGCCTTGCAGACGCTCTCCGCTGCGCAGGCGCATCACGACGTGTGCGGAATATCGACGTCACAGAAAGATATCGCGAGTTCTAACTAGAAAGATAAACAATGTAGGTACTTATTTAAAGAAATAACTAACAGCTCTCTACATCACACATTTTAGTTTTTACACATAAAACTTTATAATAATGTTTATATATATACTACAGGTATTAAACGCGCTCATTAATTACCTTTTAATTATGTTACAATGATCCGTGGTCACGGAGCGACTATACGAGTATTATTTATAAATAGTTAAATTTAACGCAAAAATTTAAGAAACTTTATAGTAATGTTAGCCAAAGCGTTATTTACAGAGTGATATAATATTAGGGTTAAAGAATTGAGCAGAATAATGGTGTATTCATTAACACATGTCTCAACAAACTAATTATTTTTCAGAGGATGAAGCGTAGACAAATCTTTCTACTTAATTCATTTTCATACTTAATTCATCCAATCCACCCATCCATATAATTACGTATTAATCCCGTGCGGGGTAGACAGAGCCAGCGGTCTTGAAAGTCTGACAGGCCACGTTCAGCTGTTTGGCCTAATGAACTGAGATTCAAATAGTGAAAGGTTGCTAGCCCATCGCCTATAAGAAGAATCCTAAATTTATAATCCTATCCCTTAGTCGCCTTTTACGACATCCATGGGACAGAGATGGAGTGGTCCTATTCTTTTTTATATTCATCCAAATTTGTGATTTTTATGTTTCATTACTAAGAAAAATCTACATGAACAATAGACAGCTTTGAGCGTAGGAAGCGACACATTCATACTCTGTTAATTTGCAACGATGCACATTATACGTTGAGCTAATCATTCATAATAGTATATAAGGCAAAGGGAGATAATACGGTCATCATTCGGATGCCATCGTTTTAACCAACCGGCCGGATTGAGATCCAAGTGAGTGTTTGCGAATCGATTATTACAATATTCTTGCGATTTTGAGTAAGTGAGTGACTGACAGACAATTAACGCACATTTTAAACTTTAAATTTGGCATGTACACGAAGGTTTCTTGTGTGGTATAAGGGTTAAAATAAAATAGGATTTTACAAAATTCCCACGGACATGGAAGTTAACGAGATTTTACGTTATGCGTACGCGAAGGAGTCACGTTCTCGCTTTTATATATATATATAAATACGTACTTTTTAATTAGTGTGTGATAGCTGCTTTAATATAATTTCTTTGAGCCGAAACTACTGAATATACTAAGGAAGCTGGAATTTCTTATGTGCTTAGGAAGAAGGTACAGAGTTGATATTATTCCCACGGGAACCGGTCTCTTTTCGATTATGCAATATACCAAATGATAATTTTTTGATTCGTTTCAAAAGTTTTTCGGAAAAATTTTTCTAACAAATAAATATTATCTTTAATAATAACAGTATGCTGCGGATAAATATGAGGAATAAGAAGCCTTTTCAAACTAACGAAAATCATAATAGGGTTAAGTTTTGTTGTATGACTGAGATGAAAAGAACGTAAGTTGTGGGTTATAAGGAGCAATAAGCGTGACCTTAAAGATTTAACCAGAAATTACGTGAAATTATTTCTTTTTAACATCCAATATTTTTTCAGAAACTATTCGGAGAATACAACAAGGAACACAATATGAAAGTAAGTCATCATTATCTAGAACTCATACAGTCAAAACAGTTATTACTTAGTTGTAATAGGTATTGATTTTTTATTTTAACTGTATAGTCAAAAGTGGTCCAGCCTAGAATGTTTGATCAATGAATTCTCGTCGGTCAAATCACATAAATAATTAAAGAACTTAATAACAATATTTAGAGTTTGAGACTTTTGTTTCATAATCTTTTTGCCACCGACAAAACTTTTCATCAAAACAGTTCAGCGACAGAAAATTACAGACTTTCCCGTCGACGAAACGTACGTCCTATCAGCCAATCGCTAAATGACTTACATTTTGTAAAATCGTATGTAGGCCAAACGATTGTCGAAGATTAGTTTTAAAAACTTACTTTCTTTTTCAGAATCTCCTCATTTTAGCTTTAATGGTGGTGTCCACAGTAGCAGAACCTCCAGTTGACAGCAGGTCAGTGCCTTGGAAGTCTAATGAGTAAAGCATATGTCGAGACGAGGGTTCAAATCCCGCTGTGAACATCCTTCGTAAAATCTTTTCACCTAGGATAGGGCATTTTAAGACTAGAAAAAAAAACCCTCTTTCCCGGAGGCCGGCAGAGACTACATCTTCCACTTACCACGATCCCTGCATACTTTTTTGCTTCATCCACATTACTAAATAATGCAAGCTCGTAAGTTTAGGGTAGGTACTTTTAACTTGTAGTAGTTATAATTAGATTTAAGTTATGTGACGTCAATAAGTGATACCTTGTATCCAATTTTGAAAATAAATCTATTCTATTCTATTCTTGACTCGCCAGGACGTCCAAATCGTCGAAATAAAAAAGCTAAACTTGATAAAGAGCTATTTAATAGAACATGTTATTCACCAGGTACCTACCTCCACAACAAGGTGGCTTCAGCCCGTCACAATCTTACGGAGCGCCCGCTGGCCAGCCTCAGAGGCAAACCGATGCTGTCTTCAGGTAGGTTCTCACGAAACAAGAGCTTTTGGTAAATTTATATGAAGAGGCTTAAAATTCAGTAACAAAACGTGTGCGTGGTAACAGTCTAATTTGAGGCGGACAAAAACAACTGGTTGGGGGTTTTTTGGCGACATTTTATGGAAACTGCTTCGTGACCAGTAGGCATTTAGAATTTTTTTATTGTCGGATATTTAAATAAGGCATTTTTAGGTTGAGGTGTATGATGATCGTTTTGGTTAAGAATCCGTAGCGTGGAAAGGGTTAGTAGAAATTGTTGACAAAAATTCTGATATTTTTTTTTATTTCAGATCTCGTCCGGCCTCATCGTACGGAGCCCCCCTGAACAGCCGGCCTTCCTCTCAGTACATCCCTCCTTCGCCCCCCTCCAGTCAGTACGGACCCCCGGCTCGGCCCGGGGCCACGTATGGTGCGCCAAGGTTCGGATCTCAGGACAGACAAAGTAAGTTCTTCTTTAAGTTTAAGCTCATACATACATATGGTCACGTCTATATCCCTTGCGGGGTAGACAGAGCCAACAGTCTTGAAAAGCATGAATGGCCACGTTCAGCTATTTAGCTTAATGATAGAAATATTCAAATAGTTCACTATTTGAATCTCAATTCTATCATTACACCTAGGGTTGCCATCCGTCCGGGTTTTCCCGGATTTGTCCTAGTTTAGAGGGCATCCGGGGAGCGTCAGGGGAAGGTTTCATTTGTAGACCGGGTTTTGAAATATAAATAAATAAAAAAAAATTGGGCCGCTTACATTGCTGTAGGTCTAAACTTTAAAATGTTCTGATTTGTTGTTTAATATTCAAATGTTTTTTATTGCATTGTATATGTTTAAAAGATCTTGTTAACTTGTCCGGCTTTCGGACTCTGAAATCCGGGGTTTTCACGCGTCTTGTCCGGTTTTCCAAATTTTAGAGATGGCAACCCTAATTACACCGAAAGGGATAAATACGAGATCAATCATTTATATATGTATACTAGCTGTGGCCGCAACTTCGTCCGCGCCCTCAAGGATGAATAATTTTCCCCGTTTTTTTACACATATTCCATTATTTCTTTGCTTATAGTTGCAGCGAGATGTTATAAACCATCCATCGAAGAAGGTGGCTTCAACGTAAAAAGAGTTTTGCAATTCGAACCATTAGTTCCTGAGATTAGCGCGTTAAAACAAACAAACTCTTCAGTTTTTTTAATATTAGGAAAGATAAGTTTTTTTAGTGCCGTGTGGTTCCCGGCACCAATAGGACCAAAAGGATAGGCTTACAAACTTGAGATTCTTTTTTTAGGCGATAGGCTAGCAACTTGTCACTATTCGAATCTCAATTCTATCTTAAAGCCAAATAGCTGAACGTGGCCTATCAGTCCGCTCAGGACTGTTGGCTCTGTCTACCCCGCAAGGGATATAGACGTGATTATATGTATGTAAGTTTTTTTTAGATTACGGACAAAAGCTAGTAAGTAGTTTAATAAAAAGGGTAGGTACATGCCTAATAATTTATTATTTTTCGGTGTCCACAGGCGCTAGAGTACCGAGCACCCAATACGGCGCCCCGGACGGCGCCCCGGACGGCGCTCCGCCCCAGCAGTACGGCGCTCCGGGGCTGAGCGCGCCCTCGCGACAGTACGGCGCGCCGGGATTCGGAGGTCAGATACCTTACACATGCATACAAATACCACGTCTTCATCCCTTAAGGGGTAGACAGAAGCAGAAGTCACCAAACAGAAGGCCAAGTTAGGGTCAGATAGAATATCAAGGATGATAGATTGCTAGCTCATGGTCTAATAAAAGAATCAATTTTATTGCCTTTCCGAGAGTACAAGGTGTGTCAATTACATACTTCACTTACCGCACAGATAATAAGTTTAAAGGTATAGCTTCTTTAGAAACATACATGCACACATATACATACATATTATCACGTCTATATCTGTGACCACGTTCTGTTGTATGACTTAATAATGGAATTGAAAGTAGAGAAAGAAAGAAATAAGTAAAGAAGAATCTCAAGTTTATTAGCCTATCCCTTAGTCGCCTTTTACGACATCCATGGGAAAGAAATGGAAGTGATCCTATTCTTTAGTGCCGCGAACCTGTCGGCTTATTAGTCTGTGTAAATGTAAATTATTATGGACTTCCGCACAGTAAAAACTTTCAAATTACTGTTGTTTTGTCTTCACCAGGAGGTCAAGGTCAGGGTCAATTCTCTGGTTCAGACTTGGGAGGTCAGAGCCGCGCGTACCTCCCACCAGGTCAAGGAAGAGGCTACGCGGGCGATGATGATGGATTCAATGGGGTAAGTATCTCAATGGTACTATCACTAATAACCACGACTCCTACGACCTTCCAGGGTGAGTGGAAGTTTTTACTCGATCAGAAGAGTCGAGCAAGTGAACGAGTATTTATATGAAATTGCATTAGTGCCATTAGTCGGCGGTGATTATGTAAATCTCGTACAAATTTACCTTCGCTCCTTTGATCGAGCATACATACATACATATAATCACGTCTATATCCTTGCGGTGTAGACAGAGCCGACAGTCTTAAAAAAGACTAATAGGCCACGTTCGGCTGCTTGGCTTAATGATAGAATTGAGATTAAAATAATGAAAGGTTGCTATCCTTTCGCCTAAATGTAGAACCCCAAGTTTGTAAGCCTATCCCTTAGTCGCCTTCCACGACATCCATAGGAAAGAGATGGAGTGGTCCTATTCTTTTTTGTATTGGTGCCGGGAACCACAAGGCAATTATCGACAAATATCCGGGTACATAACTGGTAAGTTTTGTAAGAAAATGTGCATTTGTCGACCTTGACACGTGATGTTGTTCTTCATTATCTTATGACCCTGTTGAGCTTGCTATAATTTTATTGATATGATTAATGATTAAGTACCTAGATAATTTTAGTAGAGCGATTGCAGTTTGCTTTGCTCTCTGCGTGCTTACATATATTATTTTGCGTGGACATTCAGTCTTTTTAAGACTGTTGGCTCTGTCTACCCCACAAGGGATATAGATGCGACCATATGTGTGTATGTATGTATGTTTGTCGATGTGTAAAATCAAAAACATAAAATCAAGCCTCTTCCGGAGGGGTAGGCAGAGACTACTTTCTTCCACTAGTCAAATCCTTGCATACTTCTTGCGTTTCGCCCACATTCATTACTCTTCATGCAAACTCGTCAGTTTCGGCTGACTATACAATTTAACCCCCTTTTTGCCGTGCCATCACCGAATGGCCTCTGTGGCGCAGCGGTAGTACGCTTATCTGTGATAGAGGCCCCGGGTTCGAATCCCGGCCAGGGCATGATGAGAAAAGAACTTTCTCCGATTGTCCCGGATCTTGGATGTTTATCTATATAAGCATACATATAAAATATAATCTCAATAATCTCAATTCTATCATTAAGCCAAATAGCTGAAATAGCTAAACGTGGCCATTCAGTCTTTTCAAGACTGTTGGCTCTGTCTACCCCGCAAGGGATATCCCTTGCGTCTATATAGACGTTACCATATGTATGTATGTATATTATATACATACATAATAACGATACTATAATAGTATCGTTGAGTTAGTATCTCGTCTCGAACTTACATCGAAGCTAGCTCAATCTGTGTAATTTGTCCCGTATATATTCATAATCAATGGTCGCCCTGATCGCCACAATCAACTTCCAGGAGCCTGCCAACTACAATTTTGAGTACGCCGTAAAAGACGAGCCCTCCGGGAATGATTTCGGTCACCGGGAGTCGAGGCAGGGGGACCGAGCTGAAGGCTTGTACTACGTTCTTCTGCCTGATGGTAGAAAACAGGTAACTGTAGTTTGTTCCTCTTGAAAAGTGGGAATGAAGAATAGTGTACCACCTTATCGGTGTATACGTGGTGGTGGTATAAATGAACAAAATAGATTCATATTCTAGAATCTCGGTTCTATCATTAAGCCAAATAGCTGAACGTGGCCATTCAGTCTTTTCAAGACTGTTGGCTCTGTCTACCCCGCAAGGGATATAGACGTGATCATATGTAATGTAATGTATGTAATGTAGATTCATATCTCAAGAAATTCTGGTCCTATTTTGATGATTTTTGGCATAAACAGAGAAAAACCTTTAGAAGTATATAGTATAGTTTTTTTTTGGGAATTCGGATATAGGCCTACTCTCACGCGTGAGCCAAGAGTAATTGTCCGAGTGTATGTTAGTTAAATAACACATTCTTTTGCAATATTTTTTTCCCCTAATCCATTAGGAATTGTTACAATTTTCTTCTGTGGAAATTTTTGTTTAGTACCTGAGTACCTAATAAGTGATTTTGTTCATTTCATTAAAACAAACTTTGTTAGAGTAATTCAATGTTTGTCCTTCTATTAGACGGTGCAATACGAAGCCGACCAAAATGGGTACCGGCCGAAGATATCGTACGAGGATGTGGGCGTAGCGGGCGGCCGCGGCCAGGGGTACCAAAATGGCGGGTATCAAAATGGCGACGGATACCAAAATGGCGGGCCTTACTAAAAGCCACGTATCAACGAAAAGAGTTGAAGAACGAATTTATCGAAATGTAATTAATGAATGAAACCTTAGAAATGGCGTAGGGTGATAAAGAAGTATCTTCATTTGTTTGAGAACAACGTTCTTCAGTAAATTTCGTTTCTTAAATTAGTTAAGTGTACAACTGTGTTCAAATAAGTAATTTTGCATAATTTATTTGATTTTTGGATAAGGTAATTATAACTGTATGTACAAGTAATAGATCGGCGGTTGTCAGAATGAGAACCAAAAGGTAGCATAAGAAAATGTTACATTTCGATGATTTTGAAGCAAAATAGAGAAGGAAAATGGTATTGTTGTGCGTGTAACTAGACGCATTATAGACGAATTAAAAAGAATTTATTAGTACAGAGTAGGCCTAATAATTCTTTTTAATTCGTCTATAATTTCACGTACTGTAAAGTTGAAATAAAGAAACATTAAATTAATTATGCAAAATACTGTCTACCAACGACTTGTGCAAGAATTAAGGAAACCGAGCCATATAAGGCTAGAAAAAACGCTTATTAGATAAAAATTAGCTGTAACTTCGGCATAATCCGGCCACTTTAAGTTGACACTTCAATAATACAGATCGCTGTACTATTCGCAGGTCAACTTAACGTGGACGTTTAGTTCCCTTGTTATTTTTGTTAATATATAGTTTATTTTTTTTGTAAATTTCCCTCAAGAGGATGACAAAGGCCAGTCTAGCCAATGATTAATATATTTTTCTTATTTTTTATTCTAAATCTTTTTTATTTCTCTTTAAGTAATGAATATGACTTATTGCGTTTCTTTTTCAGCTTGTTTTCCCCACCTATTTCTGAATATATTCCTTTTTATATGTTATCCCTTCACTAAAATTATATCTAGTTAAATTAAGTAGACATGCAATATACTCGTCATTGTATATAAAATAAAGCAATTTTATACTTTTCAATTACTTTTATTCAAATTTTTAAACAATAAGAAATGAGATTAATTTTCAGACTACTTACAATTACTTTATTTCAGAATTCCCATACACTATACGACAACATATTCATAAATTAATAAATATCATTTATAAATTGGACAAAATACAAAATATCACACATATTTATCGCTCCAAAATTAACAAATGATGTTAAAATATAATAAAAAAATAATTTCCAACAATTTGGTACAAAGTACAAACTTACACAAAAGGGGTCGATATTCAAATTGAACTCCATAATTTTGGTGGCATTATTTGAAGACCGCGTATCGCTTTAGTTGTAATGTGAACTTTTAATGGTCAAACGATTCGACGACAGAATAGACTCCAATATTTTTCGACGAATCGTAAAGATGAAATTTACTGTCGATTAATTTTTTTTTTCAAACAAATGACAAATGGCCAAATAACAATCGAAGAACAGTTTATCGCATATCTTCTAAAATAAAAAAAAAATACACGAAAAAATTATAACGCCGAAATACGAAATTTTCAATTTAAAACATAGAATAATATAAAATAATGGGCCTACCCAAAAGCGGTCGCACCTATACACTAACCTATTTTTGGTAACTTATAAAAATAGATTATTTTTTTGAGAAACCTACCTTAGACATCCAAAAAAATTAAATCGCAACATGTCCAAGAAGCCAAGAACTTAAATAAGGTCAATTCAAAACCGTTTTAAATCCCAGTCAGTATTATTACAGTTCTTAATTTTTATTTCAAGTCCTTATCTAAATACTTATAACATTAATAGCTACCAAATGTAAGATTCACAAGTTAAATTATGAGTAGAAATGTAATGTGATCCGAACATAAAAATCGGAATAAAATAAAACAATAGAATTGTTGAGTGGCAAATGTGTCATCGCAACTGATGGAAATCAGTTGCCATAAATCAAATGGAATCATTTTTTATTCATTATTGTAGGACATTTCGAACATCAATCATTTAATAATTGTCATAGTTTTTTGATGTAAAACAATGTATTCTATCGTCCACTCTTTTATTCAATTTTGGATAGTTGTGAAGTTGACGTTGTTGAAGAAAATGATGCAGTGCAATTTGTTACCGCTTCTTCTGGAATGGAACCAGATATGACAATAACGAGTATTAAGTGATATGAAGTGACTCATAATAATGACTAAATGTGGACTATGGAGCACATTGTTATACTGAATTGAATGAATTACGTTTTCATATTGCATCTAAATTCTGAGATTATTTTGACAGCTTTACAACTGCGAAGAAAACTGCGTGCGATGTAAGATGACGACACATTATTCCTATATGCTATACACATTTGTCTATAATTTCAATAACAATAAGGTATACACATTTGTCTTATATTTTTCCGATTTCTACGCATTCGAATACTTATTATTGCTAATTGTTTACACAGATTAAATTTATAATTGATCCGTTTTCATAAAGAGAAAATGTGAGACTTAAATTAATATCGAGGTAACCTGTGACTAGCCCTATGAGATTTTTAACTGAGAATTCATAAATCGAGACTTAGCACCGAAAAATAATAAAAAAGAATAGGGACATTCTCCTAGTGCTTTTTCCAATAATGCTTATGATTTACAAAATAATACGAGAATAACAAATGGAAATAGAGATCCCGCTTCCTAAGACAGTAAATAAAAAAAAACCTAGTAATAATATAGAAAAATAATACTCATTATTTAACAACATACTTTAGAATAATATGTAATCCGATGTGTCGTGTTTTTATTATATTTTGAAGTAAAATTTTCAATCAAAAATTTGTAAAAAATATCCTTAAGTACTGAATTTAACTGGCTACTGTGTTATTTACGTGGCATATCAATTAATTTCTTGGTCAATTGTGCACTATTACCACTTTTTTTAAGTTACACCGATGCGCCTGCGCAGAAGTCTAGGTAATTTTCGTTTGGCTCGAAAATATTTGACAGGTTGAGCCAATCAGAGCGCGCCATTTGAACCTGCGAACTGTCGGCTGTTTCACTTCTAATAAGAGCGAGATAGCTATAGCTGATAGAGCATATACATAGAGAATTTCGCTTATTGATTTTAAGTTTAATGTACTTGTGATAAGGTCAGTATTTTATTGAGAATTCATGTGGTTCGATTCGGAGGTAGATAAGGTCGAATATTGCCGAGGCGTCCTAAAAAAAGTGGTAGCACTGTAAAACTATTATATTATAATAGATAATGTTTTTTCTACGATGCCACAATTATAATTTTTTGGTACATAACAATTTCGTAATTTTAACGTACCAAACAATTATAAATGCAGTAGCATATCAACCAACACAGTAGCAATATGGATTGAGATGTGGGTGAGTTTTGCTGATGCAATCCGGTTCGTTGCCGTACCTGGAATATAACATGCGACTTCACTACATAGTATAAAACAAAGTCGCTATTTTAGTCTGTTTGTCTGTATGCTTAAATCTTTAAAATTACGCAACGGATTTTGATGCGGTTTTTTTGTAACAGGTAGAGTGATTCAAGAGGAAGGTATTTATGTATAATAACAAAATTTTGCACCCGTGCGAAGCCGGGGCGGGTCGCTAGTATAAAAAAACCTTCCTTCTTTACTTGCACGTAGGTATATTTTTTGTTAAATTACATTTTTGACCGAGCGAGCAAAGTAATCGAGATTTACCAATCAACTTGGGGCTAAAATGTTTTTTTTTATGTATGTATGTTTGTAACGCGTAAACTTTAGAACTGTTGGTCTGATTTTGATAAAATTTAAAAGACATGTAGGACATAAAAAGTATGTTTATCTATCAATAGAACTTTTTAATTCGCGTAGCAACAAAATCGGTAAAGTCGTTGTTGAGACATAAATAATTTTGTAAAAAAGTAAAAGTTAATTTTGTAGACTAATTTCAATCCTTATTTTCATTCTTTTTTGTAAATGTTGACATCACAAAGAGGGTTGAGCAAATTATAATAAAGATCATGATGAGTTTGAATTCCGACGTAATTTGGAAAAGACTCAATGATAAAAATCTGTGATAGGGTTTGAACCTGTGAAAGATTTTCAAGGCAAATGTTAACTACTTAACCACTGATTCTCATTTGGTGCTTATAACAGACGTAATCGAAGTGAAACGCAATAAATTATACAAAAGCTTACCTATTTGTCCGCGAGATGTCTCTAATATCGACGTGGAACTTATCTTCGCTCACGATGTACGTCAGCGACGCTTCGAAGTCTCCGGAACCGGGCGCTACGGTCAACTGGAATGTTATTGTTAAATTGCCATATTTATTTCATATCCGTCGTCAGTCACGACTTATTTATTACATTCATACATATATATGGTCACGTCTATATCCCTTGCGGGTTAGACAGAGCCAACAGTCTTAAAAAGACTGAATGGCCACGTTCAGCTGTTTGGCTTAATGATAAAATTGAGCATTTGGCATTGTATATAAGGTTTGGTTTAAAGTATTGCCGTGTGGTTCCCGGCACCAATACAAAAAAGAATAGGACCACTCCATCTCTTTCCCATGGATGTCGTAAAAGGCGACTTAGGGATAAGCTTACAAACTTGGGATTCTATTTTAGGCGATGGACTAGCAACTCGCCACTATTTGAATCTCAATTCTATCATTAAGCCAAACAGCTGAACGTGGCCTACCAGTCTATTCACGACTGTTGGCTCTGTCTACCCCGCAAGGGACATAGACGTGACCATATGTACGATATAAGGTTAAAACGATAACCTCACCTTAACCTGATAAGTCTCCCGCTGCAGTTTGACCTTATCCCCGAACTTTCCAACGTACCCGTCGTTATCTTTGGCGCCCACGAAGGATAACACGCGGCTGTCGGCTTGTTGCGACATCACCCACGACACGGAGGAGAGGGTGCGCGGCGCACATTGAGACCTACGAGTGTTTTTGTGGAAAAGTTTTTTAGGTAGTTGAATTTTGTTGTGAAAATATGGATTGTTTCGCAATTTGCGGACAACAGATTAAGGTCACAAATTTAAGTTGAAATAAAGTGTAAAGGAAGAAATGCTACATTATATATTGTAAAGATAAATAATTCCCGAAATAGCACTCTAAGTGAAGTATAAAGTTGAGTTGTAGTTTTCATATACTACGTAACCAAAATTGTTTTACAATGCCTCTGTTAAGTAATTAGCAATAAATCCCCTCTGGGAGTATTAGCTGTAGGAAAACTTAAAAAAAGGCTGTAAAGATGCAAGATACTAACATCAAAATATATATAAGATTTTCCATTAAGGCTAGATTTTGTTCAGAGTGTATAAATAACGAGGTATATTTGTTTATAATATCTATATATTCATTTCGTATGTTTCTATATTGTAGTTATGTTGCTAACCTAAATATGAAACCTAAACTTGTAAAATAAAGATTTTATAAATCTCATACATACATACATATATATGGTTACGTCTATATCCTTTGCGGGGCAGACAGAGCCAACAGTCTTGAAAAGACTGAAATATTCATATTAAATCATATTAAATTTCTCATATAGAAAAAAATAATTATCACTAAGCGAAACAGCTGAGCGTGGCCTATCGGTCTTTTCAAGACTGTTGGCTCTGTCTACCCCGCTAGGGATATAGACGTGATCATATGTATGTATGTATATAGAAAAAAAATATCATCAAAGGTTCCTAGACGTAACAAACTGAGTGACGTCCTACCTGACAGGCTCTGTCAGCCCGTTGATGTAGTGCACCAGGGCTAGAGCGGCCCTGTCATAGAGCGGCGCGGCCCGAGACAAGTTCCGCCACGACACGCAGGCGCACCAGTGCGGCTCGATGCCCGCCTCGCTGCACGAGCGCCGCGCGGGGATCTGATAGTAGGGTATCATCGAAGTATACATATATCTATGTTTTATCTTTAAATATGTTCTCATGTAAGTGATTTTTTTTTGTCTTTTTTGAGAAAAAATATCTTTAAACCTATGTGTATTTATAAATTCATATATATATGTGTCGTGTGGTCGACGGCAGCAGTAGAAAAAAGAATAGGACCAGTGCATTTATTTCCTATGGTTGTCGTAAAAGCTTAAAAACTTGGGATAAGGCGATGGGCTAGCAACCTATTTGAATCTCAATTCTTTCATCAAGCCAAAAAGTTGAACGTGGCCTTTCATATATACAGGGTGACATTTAAAACAACTGCATCCTTCTAAACATAGACTATACCCATGCTTCTGAGCCGTTTGAGCCTATTTTTATTTAAATTAAACGTCATCATTTTCACATTTAAAAAAATCCCTCAAAAACTACGTCACACGCTTTAATAAAGACCAATACTACAAAAAGAAATTAAAACTAAACATGTAAATAAATGTCTGAAAAATAAATTATTTTTCTAGTATCAAGATCAAGTAGAGTACAGAGTTGTCGAGATCGCTCAGCTGAATGCATTGTGTCGTTGACATCTGAATCTTACGCGTCGCTTTTCCGCCGGCCGGGGTGATATGACGTATTTAGGATCGTGGATTTTGATACTTTTTATTTCGTACTTTCTGAAATATGAACCGATATTTTTCTTTTAACGTTTTTAAATATCCTGTAGATGAGTACACTTAACAGTTAAATTTATGCAGGTGAATTTAAAGTCACCCTGTATATGTGTCGTGTGGTTAACGGCAGCAGTAGAAAAAAAAATAGGACCACTCCATTTCTTTCCTATGGTTGTCGTAAAAGCTTAAAAACTTGGGATAAGGCGATGGGCTAGCAACCTATTTGAATCTGACTTCTATCATCAAGCCAAAAAGTTGAACGTGGCCTTTCATAATATATAGATGTGATAAAATTCATATACCTAAAATCCAACGAAAAAAAAATATAAATAATAAACTACCTGCAAAAGTTGACAACTGTTTTGTATAAAGAAGGTACAATTAAAATGTTGCTACACTGATTTAACTGTTCTAATAAAATTATACGAACGATTCGCCGACAAAAAAGTAGAAAGATATTCTTTTGATGAATCGTTTAAAAATAAAAAATTCTGTCGTCTATTCTCCTAATGATGAAAAATTATGTCGCTAATTCGTTTCTAGGCTAAAGTTAAATTGATATATCTTTGACTGAATTTAGTGAAGGTTTACTATTATTATCGAGTCGGAATAAAAATATGGATATTTGTTCAAAAGAAGGTTACCATTTCCATTTATCTTTATCGATGTATCGATTTTAATGATTGATAATGCCAAAATGACGAAAATTTCACATAGATTTCATTTAAAAGGCTTTGACAGTTTCATATTTTTTAAGTGCACCTAATAGTTTCTTTATTACCAACTAGCGTCCCGTCCTGGCTTCGCACGGGCAGCATTTCATATATAAACTTTCCTTTTAAGTCCCTTTATCTATAAAAAGAAATTGTATCAAAATCCGTCGTGTAGTTTTAAACATGATTCACACACGGGGGAGGCGATTTTTCTCTATATACAAACTATGTAGTGACATACATATAGTCGCGTCTATATCCCTTGCGGGGTAGACAGAGCCAACAGTCTTGTAAAGACTAATAGGCCACGTTCAGCTGTTTGGCTTTAAGATGGAATTGAGATTCAAATAGTGACAGGTTGCTAGCCCATCGCCTAAAAGAAGAATCCCAAGTTTATAAGACTACCCCTTAGTCGCCTTTTACGACATCCATGGGAAAGAGATGGAGTGGTCCTATTCTTTTTTCTATTCGTGCCGGGAACCACACGGCACAGCATGTAGTGAAGTTGAAATGTGACTGTGTCTGGGAAAAGGGACCACTTTACCGGTATGGAGTTATTAATATCTCCTAAAACTAGGTAAAATTAGCTATTCAGTAAAAAAAGAATCGTTTTCCTAGGTGCAATAATTATTTTTTTATACATTTTTAAACATGCAGTAGGCAAAATGTACGAGTCGAGAAAATTGATTTTAAAGTTTATGCTCGTGAAAAATACACTTCTACTAGGAAGTTATGGAATGATTGGTATCAAGCTAATCTAGTATTATCAAAGATTAAATTCAGGCATCAATGGTCTCAATAACTATAATGATTTGGAAGGTAGTCAAGGAAGAACTTGCAGGAGTAGGAAAAAAATCAAGTATCTTAATTACTCATAATCTTAAGAAAATACCTTTTAAACAATGAATTATTAATTATGGTAATATATTTTAGGCAATAATAGAAGGGAAAAAATAAAAAAAGACCAGTATTTTCTATGTTTTTAATCGAAAATACTAACATTTCTATAAATCAGTTCTAATCAGTCTCATAAACAAAAATCAACTAAATAATATATATTTTTTAAGTTATATCACAAAATTAGCCAAAATATACTTTAGCACAGAGATCCAAACATAATTAACGATACTTAATGCAATATTTAGAGAAATTATCGTGTTTTAAGTTTAGTGGTTTGACGATCATTTTACTATGGAAGAATAATTAGGGTACCACTTGGGGGGCTTAGTAAAGTTTAGTGTCACAAGTAAAATAACTACTATTTAACATGTTTTTATAATAAAATATAACGTGTTGTCACTATGTTAAATAGTAAAGTAAATATTTTTCAACATTAAAGTAAGTTTCTTCTACATTTTATACATTTCTAAGGAAAAAATAATTAATATACTAAGTCAGGTACCACTTTGTCACTAAACTTTACTTGTTTACAAAAATAAAAAAATCACACACAACAACTTGTCAAATTAAAGTACTTACTATAATCAAAATAAATCACATTTTTTTACTTGGTAAATACAGTTAACTGGATTCAAGGCGCTCATCAAGTTCTCTTTTTTTACTACGCTTTTATTAGCTTGGGTTGTATGTATGTATGTATGTATGTATGTATGTATGTATGTATGTAACGGAATCTTTGAGCTTAATTTTCACTGATTTCTAAACGTCTGATCAACTTGAAACTTTGCACACGTATCAAGGACCGATGACAATGCAATATTTTGATAAGAGTTTCTCATTATCCTTATTAAAACTGCCAGGATTAATAAATTCATTTTTAGATCCTTCGTATGAGAGTAAGAGAGACAGAGATAGCACCAGTGCCAGTAATCTCCATACAAGAAACCAAGAAGTTCTGACGTATAAGGAGTCCAAAAAGAGATGTAATATATTTCCATATAATGTTACTATTAACCTGAGGCTTTTTTATTTCATCGCATCGCTCCATTTAGAATTACCATTAGAAACAATAGTAGAATTAGTAGAATATTTTAAAACAATAAAAAATATATAAGTAATAAAACAAAAGTAATAAATGAAAATTGAACAACTAAATTTACAACAATACAAGAATAAAGTTACTACCTACAGAACTTTGCGATATTTAATACGTATTTAACATATTAATGCGATTCTTGAATTAACATTATGTAACTTTTGCATATTTATAATAGCAACACTGTAATACTCGCTTGGAAAATGAGTGACAGTTTGTTTATTTATGTAAAATAAGTTTTGCAGTAAGTTTTGAATTCGATTCTAACACCTGTAAACTTTCTTTCTGTTTTTTTACCGGTGCCTGTGTATTTACCTATTTGCACTTTGTTTTGTGCTGATAACTTGTCGTTATTTGGAGTTTGGAATCTTCCGTTGAGTCGAGCTTTGTTCTTCCGGATATTCGTGTGATTTTATCATCTGAGATTGGACTCTGACTGTGTTCACTGTGTTGTGCAGATATTTTGAGATAGGGCTCCTGTAAAAAGTACCTGATTATTTGAGATAGGAGTCCCAAGTTTGTGTTTGTTTTTGTGAAAGACAGATTTTACTACAAAAGTGCCACGATGTCTTCAGATAAACATTGTTGCGTTCCTGGTTGTAAAGGCAGTGGAGGTATGTTTGAAATATTTTTGTTCCTGTATCAATCTGCCTCTTAATCTTGTGGTTTGATTCCTGGCAAGGCCACAATCGAAAATTGTTATGTTTGCTGGATAGTCAAAAATATTATTAACAGTGATTTATCACTATAAAATTCTTTTCAACTGGGTTTAACAATCATCATACATACATGCATACATATAATCACGTCTATATCCCTTGCGGGGTAGACAGAGCCAACAGTCTTGTAAAGACTATATAGGCCACCTTCAGCTATTGGGCTTTAAGATAGAATTGAGATTCAAATAGTGACAGGTTGCTAGCCCATCGCCTAAAAAAGAATCATGATGATGAGAATATTATGAGATTTAATCCAATCAGGCCACATATAACTTTAAGAAAGTTAGTCGTGAAAACCTCCGGCGATGGGCGCATGGTTGCGAAAGTCATTTCTAGTAAGATAGTTATACAGCGTAGTAGAAGTAGTAGGAAGTTAACACTTCTACCAAAAAATAATTGTATAAAAAAACTAAAAAACTAGGCGTTTTATTGCTAATCAAACTAAAAAATAGAAAATAAATAATAGTTTAAAAAAAACTAAAAAACTACGCTTTATTGCTAATCAAACTAAAAAATAGAAAATAAAATTTAAAGACAAAGGAATTATAAAACAGTAGTAGCAAGTCGAACAATCGGTTATAGTCAATTACCTCCGATTAAAATTATAACAAAATTAAATTTATAAACAAAACAATTTAAATCAGAGTAAAAAGCGTGGGGTGCATTTTACTTCATTTTCATAACTCTCTTGTCATAAATATATGCTAATAGAATGATTTTAATATTTACTACATCAGGCACCCCACGCTTTTTACTCAGATTTCAATTGTTTTGTTTATAAATTTAATTTTGTTATAATTTTAATCGGAGGTAATTGACTATAACCGATTGTTCGACTTGCTACTACTGTTTTATAATTCCTTTGTCTTTAAATTTTATTTTCTATTTTTTAGTTTGATTAGCAATAAAGCGTAGGTTTTTAGTTTTTTTTAATTACAAAAATATACATTACTCCTTTTTTGATTTCTGTGGCCCATTTCACCACAGTAGCCGCATTTGGGTGTTTTTCGTTTTTGGCTTTCCACTACTGTGAGCGCCGACGTCGACGGGGTGGCTGATTCAGTATCTATGAGCGGCATTTCGACGTCAAGTAACGGATCTTCTATAGCACTTATTGCAACGATTTTTATAGGTTCTGGACACAAGACATTTTGAGCCTCAGGGGAAACATAGACACGAATTTTTTGGAACAAATACTGTTGTCGCTCAAACGATAGCCTTGTAGGAGGTATTACAGTCGGACTAGCATTTTGTGTGAAATCACAAGTGGAATTAAAAACTGCGACGTTTTTAACATCTTGATCATCAAACTTTTTGGTGCAATGCAGGACTCCAGGATCATCAATAGACGCTTTGAAATGGTTGTAAGAGAGCAGCTGTGTCACGCTTTGCGGAGATTTCTTTTTAAAGAAATCGGCCCAATTGTATGAATGCACATTCATTATATCACCAGTTTCATTACCGACAAGAACTGCCGTAACTGTGTCTAAATTATGGCAAGCTGAAACGGCGCACTCCAACACATCTCTGGCTGTGTTTGAATTGGAAAGACGGAACTTTTTTTTAAATAGTCCGAAGTATAAATCCGGCGCGAATTTGGTATGTCCAACGGGCAAAAAAGAAAGTTGAAATGATTTATGTTTCCCCGTTAGTGTACGCCATAATGCGTACTGCATCATGAAGTTATTTTTATTTTGACCGCTACAATTATCAGCATGACAAATGACGTCTGTTTCACCCAGCCCAAAATTATTGAAAAAGTGGTCTAGGAGTGAGATTACGGTATTCGAACCTTTTCCAGTATTGCAAGCTTCTGGGATGATATATAACACAAATTGTTTTAGTGGCTCCGCGGCTATGCCAAACAAACCGATTTTATATCCCGCCAAAAAGTAAAGAGGTCCAACTTGCTGTGAGCTATGAGGCAAATGTACCTGTTGCGCAAAATCAAACGAGTAATGCATTTTTCCTGGCGATGAGCATGGCTGGTTTTGCCCTAGTTTCCGGTTTCCGAATACATCTGCTGACGTGTCAATCAATTGTTTGTAATAGGCACGTTCAGTTTGAACTAAATCTAAATGTTGGGACGATTTTTCAATCAATCCGCGCTTTTCATTTTCATCTAAGCCTTGCATTTTACCTAAAGCTGTAATATTTTCTTGGCATTTTGTACACAGGTCCGTTCGAGGCTTTTGAATGACAATATTTGGAGCATAGGTTTGCCATAATCTGTACCAAGTTCTTAAACTCACAGCATCTCTTTCGGACAATTTGCTCGCTTTTTGGTACTTATCATACACGTATCGTTTATTCATTGAACTGGGTAAAATATGTAAGTCAGGATTATGAAAACTTGGAACGCGGCCTGGCAAGACTAATGAATTTTGTTCTGAGAAAGATTTTTTGAATAATACAGCATCAATCAAGGAGAGGGCAACCCTAGCCCTGTATACACGAAGTTCTTGAAACTTATTGTTTAAAAAATTGAAAGTTCTAGGTTTCGGACCTCAAAATGTGATAATGTGACGGCCAGCTTCTAGTGAAGGTGTGGTAGTGTTATTAACCATATACCTAAATCTACAAAATAAGGAAAAGTACATTTAGTTAAGTTGGACTTGGAATGCAGTGGAGTGATATATTGGAAAGTCAACATATTTTTAAATATCTACCCTCAAGGAGGATTTATTTCTGTCTTATCAACATCAATTGACACTCTTATTTAGAGTTTGACATTTGAATAATGTTGCCATCATTAATATAACTATGGATATGGTAGAATTTGATTTTATTCGGCGGTTGTGAAGAAGAAGTTTAACAACACAATTGCTGCTGATTTATATATATATATTAATATGACGCTTCTGGAGAAGGAGTCTGATTGAATATAGAAAATTGACGATGGTTTGCAATTTGCGCTGGAAAGTTACATCGACCACCGCTGTAGCAGATAATTTTATTGCATGTTTTGTTTTATTTGAATTTTATTGATTTTATTTTTATTTGATTTAAATTTATTTTTATAAGAGACATCATAGAATTTAATAATATTTAATTCTTTGCTAATTGTTTAATTTGGTTTGTTTGTTTTATATTTTTTTATTTTATTTATTAATGAATGAATGAATGAATGAATTTTATTTATTAATGTTGACGATAAATTGATGTTTTAATTTGATCTGTATATTTAAATATAATTTTTAAATCTTTTAGTTATTACAATTTATGGACTGGTAATAATGTCAAATCATGGCTCATGTCCTCTTTGCCCGGATACTTCGCGCCAATACGTTATCCCTAGAGGATTAGCTGTCCATATTGGTCGAATGCATAGGCGCGGTCCAAGTCAGGTTTGTCCGGACTCTCTTTCTTCAGTACAAACACATGCAACTGATGACCTCAGTGTACTCAATAATCTTTTTTTATTAAAAAAAAATGTGCCAGTATTGAAGCATATCCCTAAAGGAGCAAGATGCTTGGCCGCAGGCAAACTGGCTTCCGTAATAGAGATTTGTTTGAGAGACAATAGCATCCTCGCGTGGTCAAATCTCTTATCTTTCTCTTTTACTGCCTTAAGAGTACCAAAACGTGAGGGACGGTCCTCTCTTACCTCGAAAGTGAAGGAAAATATTAATGGTGTTAATGATGAAGTGCTCAACATTGACGATCGTGGAAAATTATATTCTATTAACAGATCTATAGAGGCAAAGGTATTTGACGGTGATCTTAGAGGTGCGGTTCGTCTTTTGTTGTCGGATTGTTCTGTTGCACCTTGTGATATGCATACACGTAATTCCTTAATACGGAAACATCCTACACCGTCTCGTCCATTGAGACTGCCTTCGGAGCCGAACCGTTCTAACAGATGTCTCACGGTTGATTCTTCACAAGTTTCTGTGGCACTGTCTTCTTTTCAGACTGGTTCCGCTTCTGGTTTGGATGGTCTTCGTTCGGATCATTTGAAGGAACTTATGTCTGCCTCAGCAGGGGATAATGGGGTTCGCCTATTGGAAGCAGTCACCAACCTTTGTAATTTTCTTTTGAAAGGACTTCTGAATCCTCAAGTGTGTCCATATCTGTATGGAGCATCTCTTTGCGCTCTTCAGAAAAGGGATGGAGGAATAAGGCCTATTGCTGTGGGCAACGTCTTCAGACGATTGGTGTCGAAACTGGGATGTACCGCTGTTAGAGAAAATGTTGCAAAATGTTTACAACCACACCAGCTTGGATTTGGAGCATCAAGAGGCTGTGAGGCCACTATACACGCAGCACGATATTTCGTAATGTCCAATCAGAATACTGATAATGTTGTTTTAAAGATCGATGTAGAGAACGCTTTCAACACTTTGGAAAGGGATGTTATGCTAAGTGAGGTGCAAGAACATACTCCTGAACTTTTCGCCTTTACATACCAGTGCTACGCATTTTCAAGTAATTTAGCTTTTGATGGTGTTCCCATAAAGTCTCAGGTTGGCGCTCAACAGGGGGACCCTCTAGGTCCTTTAATGTTCAGCTTGGCAATTCAGAGGACAGTTGCCAGCCTGAAATCACCCTTGAATATCTGGTACCTGGATGATGGAACCTTGGGTGGTCCACCTGATGTAGTAGCAGCTGATTTTCAGCGTCTGATTGAAGCTTTTAGACCTTTGGGCCTTAAAATCAACCCGAGTAAGTGCGAATTGTTTTTGTGTGGGGAGAACGCACGCGCTTCCATTTCACGCTTTAATGACGTATTATCTGGGATAGAAGTCGTTAGTAATGAGAATTTTAATATTTTGGGTGCTCCTTTGTTAAAGGAGGCGGTGCCTGCTTCTCTTCAGAATAAAGTCTCATTATTGATGACTGTCCGGGACAGACTAAACATGCTATCCTCTCATGTTGCCTTGGTCCTACTCCGCAATTGTTTTGCAATGCCGCGGTTAACATATATAGCAAGGACAAGCCCGGCATGGTTGTTTCCACATTTTGTTCAGCAGATTGATGATGCGGTGCGTTCAACGTTAGAAAATATTTTGAATGTAAGTCTTGATGACATTCAGTGGGTCCAGGCTTCGTTGCCTGTACGTAATGGCGGACTTGGAGTTCGTTGTTTTTCGGAGGTTGCCCTTCCGGCTTTCTTGGCGTCCTCGCATGGGGCAGTTAATCTAGTAGCTAAAATACTCTCTATTGATGGTGATGGATTAATTTTGCCTCATGTGAATGAAGCCATGACATTATGGTCCAGCAGGTGTCCGAATACAGATTTTCCATGTCAGCCCCACGTACAAAAGCTTTGGGATGAGAAAAGAATTCAGATTCTGATGAAGGACCTAGAAAGCTTAGCGAATGATTCGGATTTGGCGCGTTTGAAGGCTTCTGCTGAGCCGGAATCGGGTGCATGGCTGCACGCTGTTCCGTCGCCTCAGATGGGAACTTTACTGGACAATGACTCACTTAGAATAGCTGTGGCTTTGAGGTTGGGCTGTCCAGTATGTGAGCCACACCAATGTATTTGCGGAAAGATGGTAAATTCCAGTGCGCATCATGCCCTCAGTTGTTTAAGGTGTGCCGGCCGTTTATCACGGCATAATACCATTAATCATATAATACGCAGTGCATTGGTGTCGGCAAACATTCCCTGTCAATTGGAACCACCTGGTTTGTCTAGGTCAGACGGAAAGCGGCCGGATGGGCTTACTCTGGTGCCCTGGCGAAGAGGACGTAGTTTGTTGTGGGATGCAACCTGTGTGAGCACGTATGCGGCGTCCTACTTGAACAGTAGCACACGATCGGCTGGATCGGCTGCACGAGCGGCAGCTGCTCACAAGTTAAATAAATACTCGGTTTTATTAAATCAATATGAGTTTATACCAATCGCCGTCGAGACAGCTGGCCCGTGGTGCCCAGAAGCGAAAAGCTTTGTTAAAGAAATAGGACGCCGTTTACGTGACAGAGGGTATGACCACCGCTCCGGATGGTACCTGGTTCAAAGGATATCCTTAGCCATCCAAAGAGGAAACGCAGCTAGTGTGATGGGTACCTTTGAGCCGGGTACGATTCGGGGTGGAATTTTTGACTGACAATTATATATTACATTTAGAATGAATACCTATTTAGATTAATTGTAGAGAATAAAAATTTAATTTTAATTAAGGATACTAATTATAAATTGTAAAAAGCATCAATTGTTTGCTGGGCATTATTGGTTCTTATCAACGTGAAATTATGAGGAGAGGACACTGTTGCTAAATTTCCTTTAAGTACTTTGCTCTTAATATTTTTGTATCTTTTTTCCCCTAATGCATAAACAAACTGAAAAAAGTTCTTACAAACAGCTATGCCTTAAAAAAAAAAGTTGTATGAGCTGCTTTCCTTACCTTTGTTTTGTTTTTGTTTGTTTTAAGAGTATTGGACCCTTGACGAGTTAGAGCATTAAGAGCACCCATAGTAAACAAATTTAAATGATTATGGCCTAGGTCGCATTTGGTATTCATTTCCTGTGATTCTAATCTGGACTGTAGCACAGCTTCACGGGGAAATTTTTCTTGGCATGACATAGCACAGCCGCAACCGTCGATAAATATCCGTTGTTCTTCATGGTTTTCCAATTGGTTGAGAAAATCGTCAGTATCAGAAAAAAAAATTACGAGATGGGTCTTCTGGTACAACTAATTCAACGCCAGTTATTTCGCATCTATCATCGATAGGAGGCTCATGATTTTCTTCATCAGAATTTTTTTTTATGAATTTTAAATACTCCTGTTCAAAATTTCTTAAATCTATGTCTGTGCATTGACCGTAATCACACTCCAATTTTCCATGAGAAGCTCCATCTATAACAAAAAAAAAATTGGTGAAACACTATTGATATGAGACTACAAAATTTATTAAGTAACTATTACTTGAGCGTGAGACGTGACATACCTACACAAAAGTTACTTTAACTCCTCATCGCCAAACACTCTCGCCATGTTTCTTAAAACTCTTTGTTGTAAGTCACGTTTCCTTGCCTCTTCAGCGTTTACACGAGTATTGCTATCAGTAACAACAGGCTGAGAAGACACTTCATCGTGAATTTTTTTTATATCATTGAAAATTATGGCAAAAGCACTAATGCGGTGTTTTTCAGGCAAACGCTCCAACTCATATAAAATTATTCTGGCTACATCTTCGTTTCGAGGATCTGAAATGCACTGACCGGGATAGTTATTTATTTGGGGTAAGTCCCGAGTGGAATAAACAATCTCATTTTTTGAGCACGTACTGGAAAACCTTATTTCAGTTTCCCGTGTTTGAGTGCCTTTATGTTGTGCTGTAACAAAAAAAAAAACTATTTTTTACTTAAAATAGGATTGCTAAGCACGCTGGAAGGAGTTTTCCTACACTGGCACTCCCGCGCCAAATCATAAAAGCTTTGACAACGACGCCGCTAGTGCCACCACGTGACCTTCAAAGCGCGCGAGCCGCTCGAGTAGGTTTTGAATAGGCGCACCAAAAATAAATCTATATACCCTACCTACTTAACAACGTGTTTAATATGCCTAAAACAGTACCTATAAACGATTATATCATCGAAATATCGGGCTATTAAATAATAAATAGATAAACTTATTACCGTTCAGTTTGTCAGCAACGTAAAAAACTAATAAGTATTTTACTCTGCGCATTTAAGTTCACCGCGCATAAACCATTGCGACGCTAATATTTTACTATAATGACACAGAGAGACAGACAGACGTGGAGGGCGACTCCAATTTATACCTACTATGTATTGATTGTGATAATTTTTTGTTTAAAGTATGTTAAATACCTACCTAAACAGATGGAGTATTATTATTACTGTCTCTTGGTATACCTGCCTTGGTATAATCACCTATTTTTATGAAATGAAATGATTTAACTTACCTTTTGGTTTCGTCGTCGATGTCTGTGCTGAATGTGAAGCTGTTGTTTGTAGTGTTTGCTGCTGATCGCCATCATATTCAGTAAACAAAATTTGAGTATCGTCTTCCATGATGAAATGTGACGTTATAAACTTGGTACTTAAACACAATGTATATTCGCAGCTCGCATAGATAAAAATCACGATGTTTTACGGCGCGTGGCAATGCTCAACTAACATGTGCGTACGAGTACGCGCCGGCCAGCTAACTGAGTGAGCGACGCGCGCGCCGCGCCACGCTTACCGCCCAATCTTCGCCCCCCGCCCCCCTTATCCTACCCTCAACTTATTATTTCACTTCCCTGCATAACAGCGATCGAAATAAATCAAAATATTTCGCCTGTAAAATATTACCTTAAAGTGGTACCCTTGGTACTAAACTTCGTGACCTATTAGGATATTGAAATATTGTAATTATACAGGTATTATTTTATACAAAATGATATTTAAGGTATTAATAACCGATTAGTAACAAAAATCCATTTTACATATTTTCGGCAAATTTTGTAAAAATGCATATAACTCGGAAACTAGAATCGTCAAAGTGGTCCCTTTTACTAGACACAGTCACAAATAAGCAAACTTACCGGTTCGAACAGACTCATGGCCCTCGGCAAATCGGCCCCGGCCACTTTATAGTCATTCTTATAGGTCCCCAGCCCCATGGCGTCTAGCAGCGTCGCGTGGATGTCGTGCGGGGTGGTCAGAACCTGCGCGTTGTGTCGCAGCGTCGCGGCGCGGTGTCGCAGCGTCGCGGGCAACACTACCGCCATCAGAGGCAGCCTCTCTTCTAGTTTACCCTGGTACGTGTTCCGTACGTTCGCGTATCTGAATTGTTGATTTTTTGTCGTGTTATGTAGATGGGAAACTTGCTTTTTTTATTATATGAGAATTGTCATTCAAAGGTAATAAAGATATAGATTCAAATATAAATATAGTGACAAATAACTATTATTATTATTGTGCCAGGGACAAATAGAAAGAAAAGGATAGGACCACTTCATTTCTTTCCATGGAACTTGGAATTCTTCTTTTGACTGGCAACTTAAAATTAGAATCTTGTAAGAGATAAAACATGACTATATGTACATACATATAGTATATATACCATTACACTTACTATGGAAAACAAGACCTTTTTGACTAGTTGACTAAAATGACTAGTAGTTTATGCGCCGGCTTCGCTCCCATGGGAAATTTCAGAAAAAAAAGAGCATACAACCAAAGACTGTCAAATTTCGTGTAAATCAGTCCAGCAGTTTTTGAGTTTATTTGTTACAGACATACCAAAATAAAAATCTTTTCTCTTTATTAATAGTGCTGATTATAATATAATTAGACGTCATTTTAAACCGCCTTAAAAAAGATGGTTTCCAATTTGACCTTGAATATTATGTATATTTATCCGCAATTATCTCGCGTTTTGCTGAACCTATTTTGATGCGATTTTCATAAAAAAAAATTGTCACACTCAGCTGAAGTTTTTAACAATTTAACCGACTTCAAAAAAAGGAGGTTATCGATCGGAGGCAGTCCATCTTCCTACAAAAGTTATTTATTTATTTATGTTCACAAAATTATATACAGAAGCATTTATTACAGTAATTCTAGTACAAAGGTGCTACTTATTTCAAAAGAAATCTCTTCCAGTAGACCCAAAGTTATTACATTCCTAACTCACCTAGGTCCGTGGTCGCCCATCACAAACAGCAGGGTATTCTCCAGGTGCCCCTCATCTTTTAACGTGCTGAGGAAGTTCACAAAGTCCTCGTCTGCTGTCGGGATCATGTTGAAATCGTCGTGTGTGATGTCCGCTATGAATGTGAACGCGAACTTCTTTCCGTCCAAGTGGAAGAACTGGAGAATTAACATACATACATACATATGGTCACGTCTATATCTATTGCGGGGTAGACAGAGCCAACAGTCTTGAAAAGACTGAATGGCTAAGTTCAGCTATTTGGCTTAATGATAGAATTGAGATTCAACTAGTGACAGGTTGCTAGCTCATCGCCTAAAAAAGAATCCCTAGTTTGTAAGCTTATCTCTGAGTTGCCTTTTACGACATCCATGGGAAAGAGATGGGAGTGGTCCTATTCTTTTTTCCAATGGTGCCGGGAACCACACGGCGCCATGTACTTCTCCAGACGCTTAATTATATTTCAAGATGATTAATCAGAAGATAACTTAGTCTATATCATAACATAGTCTTATTTAGGTCAAAAGTACCCGAAACCGCCGAGCTTGTATGAAGAGAGTTATGAATGTGGATGAAGCGAAGGTAGTATGCAGAGATCGTGGCAAGTGGAAAGAAGTAGTCTCTGCCTACCCCTCCGGGAAAGAGGCGTGATTTTATGTATGTATGTATGTAACTTAGTCTTAATTCAATTCCACCAACTCACCTGGTTGGTCAGATTCATCATGAGTTTATACTGCGGCGTGTCCCCCACGCAGTACTTGTTGTTCCCGCGCCACTTCTTCCCGCGGGAAGACTCCTCCAGGAAGAAAGCCCTCAGATAATGGTCCGCCGGCTGGCGGCGGAAACCGCGGAATCTGTACTGGAACGTGCCAATCCAGGGCATGTCCTCGAAGTACGCAGTGCGGTAACTGATGATTTGAAAATCAATACTAATATTATAAAGCTGAAGAGTTTGTTTTGTTTGTTTGTTTGTTTAAACGCGCTAATCTCAGAAACTACTGAACCGATTTGAATAATTCTTTCACTGTTAGATAGTCTATTTATCGAGGAAGGCTATAGGCTACATTTTATCCCGGATTTCCTACGGGAAACGTCAACAATGCAGGTGAAAGTTGAATGAGTCGGCGAGCTTTCCACGCGAACGCTGCGCAAACCAACAAAGATATAGTAAAACAATGTACTAAAGATGTGAAGTACTCATTTTTTGCCACAAAAAAGTCCGCGAGAGCATATATCTATCTCTTAAGGTTTACTTACAATAACCACTTTTATGTTCATTTTTTAAGATTATTTTTTCATTACAAATATAAGTTATTTTAAAACCAATTTTCTTTAATTCAGTATTAATCCTTATCCAAATAAATATGTTTATTACTTTCGGCTTTTCATGTAGACTAAAATTGCCATTTACAGTATATAAATCAGACGAATAGGTTTTGAGATATAGTCGTTATAAGCAATTTGCAGCGAAACATTTAATACGGCGAACCAGCGTTCTTTCTAATACGCGTGACCGCCCGCTATTAAGCCGAGGAGGATGTTTGCAAAAATAAATACGATGCCCAAATAACTATTCCACGCGGACGAAGTCGCGGGCATAGCTAGTCATACATACATATAATCACGTCTATATCCCTTGCGGGGTAGACAGAGCCAACAGTCTTGTAAAGACTGATAGGCCACGTTCAGCTATTTGGCTTTAAGATAGAATTGAGACTCAAATAGTGACAGGTTGCAAGCCCATCGCCTAAAAAAGAATCATCATTATGAGAATATTATGAGATTTAATCCAATCAGGCCACATATAACTTTAAGAAAGTTAGTTGTGAAAACCTCCGGCGATGGGCGCATGGTTGCGAAAGTTTTTTCTAGTAAGATAGTTATATTAGAAGTGTTAACTTCCAAAAAATAATTGTATAAAAAAACTAAAAAACTACGCGTTTTATTGCTAATCGAACTAAAAAATAGAAAATAAATAATAGTTTAAAAAAAACTAAAAAACTACGCTTTATTGCTAATCAAACTAAAAAATAGAAAATAAAAATTAATGACAAAGGAATTATAAAACAGTAGTAGTAAGTCGAACAATCAGTTATAGTCAATTACCTCTGATTTAAATTATAACAAAATTAAATTTATAAACAAAACAATTTAAATCTGAGTAAAAAGCGTGGGGTGCCTGATGTAGTAAATATTAAAATCATTCTATTAGCATATATTTATGACAAGAGAGTTATGAAAATGAAGTAAAATGCACCCCACGCTTTTTACTCTGATTTAAATTGTTTTGTTTATAAATTTAATTTTGTTATAATTTTAATCCGAGGTAATTACTACTACAACTGACTATAACTGATTGTTCGACTTGCTACTACTGAATTCCTTTGTCATTAATTTTTATTTTCTATTTTTTAGTTTGACTAGCAATAAAAGCGTAGTTTTTTAGTTTTTTTTAATTAGGCTATGGGCTAGCAACCCGTCACTATTTGAATCTCAATTCTATCATTAAGCCAAACAGCTGAACGTGGCCTATCAGTCTTTTCAAGACTGTTGGCTCTGTCTACCCCGTAAGGGATAAAGACGTGATCATATGTTTATGTTTATACATACATACATACATAAAATCACGCCTTTTTTAGGCGATGGGTTAGCAACCTGTCACTATTTGAATCTGATTTATATCATTAAGCTAAATAGCTGAACGTGGCCATTCAGTCTTTTCAACACTGCTGGTTCTGTCTACCCCGCAAGGGATATAGACGTGACCATATGTATGTTTAATGTCAACTTTATCAATTTACGG
This sequence comes from Amyelois transitella, assembly GCF_032362555.1. Lineage (NCBI taxonomy): Eukaryota > Metazoa > Arthropoda > Insecta > Lepidoptera > Pyralidae > Amyelois > Amyelois transitella. The sequence continues at coordinate 6,283,985 of NC_083530.1, read as the reverse complement.
ATATGTGGACGTGAGATGATGAGCAACCAGTCACTATTTGAATCTCAATTCTATCATTAAGCTTAAAACAGCTGAAGGTGGCCTGTCAGTCTTTCAAGACTGCTGGCTCTGTCTTCCCCGCAAGGGATATAGACGTGATTATATGTATATACATAGGTATAGATGTTAACTCACCCGTCATCCCTCAACCTGCGGAATATGAACGGCATATCTTCAACGCTTTTATTGTTCTTCATCTTCTTCCTCGCGTCAGGTAATTCCAGCTCGTTCTTCCCCGTCAGTATCGGGAACAAAGTGGCCGGCGTCCCGTCGCCTAGGATGTTAAATCTGTAAATGTCAATTTACAACAATCAATTTGTTTAAAGTATTCTACAACTAGCTGGTCGTAAATTTGTTTTTATTTTCATGTTTTTAAAATTTGTTTTTTTATTTAAACTTATTATTTATTACAATACATACATACATACATATGGTCACGTCTATATCCCTTGCGGGGTAGACAGAGCCAACAGTCTTGAAAAGACTAAATGGCCACGTTCAGCTATTTGGCTTAATATTTATTACAATGTCTATACTATATCACTACAAAGTTTTGTGAAGATTCGTATTTGGTAGTTAGTAAGTAGTGTACAAAGTAAAAACAAAATTTTCTCGCGAAGTTTTCACAATTGCACGATTCGTCAACAAAAAAGTTGGGAGTCCATTCAGTTGACGAATCGTAAAAGATAAAAATTGTGTCGACGAACCGTGCGTCTTCCATTTTGTTTAGCTAAATGTGGCCTTCTTTTTTTAAATTTTTTACCTCAAACCTCCCCTTTAGTTCTTCTTTAATCTATTCTCTATAAAATATGAAATTTTGTGAAAATCCGTATTTGGTAGTTAGTAGTGTACAAAGTAAAAACAACATTTTCTCGCGAATTATATATAGTATAACTGTAACTGTAACTCATAGTCAAGTATGCAGAGATCGTGGCAAGGGGAAAGAGGTAGTCTCTGCCTACCCCCCCGGGAAAGAGGCGTGATTTTATGTATGTATGTAGATATGTATATGAAATTGCATTCATAATTTTAAGGTTACCTGCATGAGATCACTTTTAGTGATAAGGTCGCCTATTTATTGCAATGTGCCGTGTGGTTCCCGGCACTGGTAGAAAAAGAATAGGATCACTGAATCTCTTTCACATAACATAACATCAAAACGCCAAACCGACTCACCCCTTCAACACGACAGCGTGCAAACTCTTCGTCAAATACTCATAGCTTTTGGGCATTCTGCGTATAAAACCATTCCTGGCGGTGGAGTCGAAGCCGAATATCAACACGTTGAGAGAGTTCTCCCGGCCGGGCGGGGACGGGCGGGGAGCCACTGTCGACCGGAACCCGGCCACGTGGCCGCTCCACCGGGCCGGGATGCTGAAACTGGAGATACACACCGCACCTTTTCAATTATAGAGACCTAATCCAAAATTTTGAGTTGACTTTCAGTCATAGAATGACATGACCTACCAACTTTTTTTATAAAACAAAGGCCTATTTTCGCGTGAGAGGAGCTACGCGTATATTTCGGTCTCTTTCATGCCCTCCCATCACCCAATGTGCGTTCGGTTTGAGATCGGTTTCGGTTTTCCTAAAACTACCTTTTTTGGATAAGGTCTCTATTATTCTAAAGGTGCGATTACATACATATGATCACGTCAAAAGGTCAGGTCGAGAGTACCCGAAACCGCCGAGCTTGCATGAAGAGAGTTATGAATGTGGATGAAGCGAAGGAAGTGTGCAGAGATCGTGGCAAGTGGAAAGAGGTAGTCTCTGCCTACCCCTCCGGGAAAGAGGCGTGATTTTATGTATGTATGTATATGATCACGTCTTTATCCCTTGCAGGGTAGACAGAGCCGACAGTCTTGAAAAGACTAATAGGCCACGTTCAGCTATTTGGCTTAATGATAGAATTGAGATTCGAATAGTGACAGCAGTTGCTAGCCCATCGCCTAAAAGAAGAATGCCAAGTTTATAAGCCAAACCCTTAGTCGCCTTTTACGACATCCATGGGAACGAGATGGAGTGGTCCTATTCTTTTTTTTTTATTGGTGCCGGGAACCACACGGCATAACAACAACTGGAGATAAGAGTAAGAAATAATCGGTTTTTTACTACTATGCGCCGTGTGGTTCCCGGCATTTGTAGAAAAAATAACTTAGGACAACTCCATCTGTTTCCAATGGATGTCGTAAAAAGCGACATTTATAAACTTGGGATTCTTCTTTTAGGCGATAGGCGAGTAACATGTCACTATTTGAATCTCAATTCAATGATTAAACCAAACAGCTGAACGTGGCCTTTCAATCTTTTGAAGACTGTTGACTCTGTCTACTCTGCAAGGGATTTGTATGTTACATACAGTTATTTGTTTTTTTTTGTTACCTCTTCACAGGTCATCCACTCAATTACTGTAAATATAAATCGAGATAGTCTGGAGAGGCGCATTGTTTCCGAATACAACATTAATTTTAGTCAGTCAGTCAGTCAATAAGTAAAAAAAGCGGACAACTCACAGCCGACCGTTCTCCTCAACGCACGAGACCTTAGCGAAGTCGCTCTCCCGCAGCGGGTAGACAGAGTCCCCGCGCGTCGCGGTCGCGGCCCCGATGTGGTACACGTCGTCGGACACGTAGAGAATATCCCGGTACGTGCACGTCACGTTGCCGTAACGGGCCAGGATGGGGGCGGTCACGCGGCATTCTGAGAGCTGAAGGAAACGATTGACCGGAATTATACATACATACATTCGGAATGATACATACATACATACATATAGTCACGTCTATATCCCTTGCGGGGTAGACAGAGCCAACAGTCTTGTAAAGACTGATAGGCTATGTTCAGCTATTTGGCTTTAAGATAGAATTGAGATTCAAATAGTGACGGGTTGCTAGCCCATCGCCTAAAAAAGAATCCCAAGTTTGTAAGCCTATCCCTTAGACGCCTTTTACGACATCCATGGGAGAGAAATGGAGTGGTCCTATTCTTTTTTCAATTGGTGCCGGGAACCACACGGCATGATATCGGACTTGTAATAGCGCTTATATTTTAAGCGTCGGTGGCGAAATCGGTTTAACGTGTGGCGCAAGTCACAGGTTAGAATCCCACCTCGGCCATGTACCAATGACTATTTTAGATGTACCTACATTAGTTTGAATACAAACCGATTCTCTTACGGTGAGGGAGAACTCGTGAGGAAATAAGTAACGCAGTTGTTTTAATGAAAAAGATTATAAATTTGCGATTACTCTTGTAAGCGATGGGCTAGTAACCTGTCACTATTTAAATCTCGATTCCATCATAAAGTTATACAATTAAACGATGTCTCTCAGTTTTTACAAGGCTCTGTCTGCCTCGGCAAGGTATATAGACTTGGCTATATGTATATACCTACATATATATATTTTTATGAGGGTTTGGTAGCTGTGATAATATATAGCCATGTGGCAATTGCTTCTCTTCCGACGCTTATTGAAGCAGTCAAAACAACCCGTTACTATGACCTCTGTGGCGTAGCGGTAGTGCGCTTGTCTGTGACATCTGAGGTTCAGGGTTCAAATCCCGGTCAGGGCTTGACGAGAAACGATCTTTCGTTGAATTAGTAGCGCTGAGTTAGAATCTCGTAACACAAGTCTCGAACTTAGTTACTTCGACACAATTTGGATCTCAATGACATCATTACCAAAGCCATAATCTCGCTAAAAAATCTTTCGCTAATTACAAAACCATTGGCTCTGTACACCCTGTTAAATATAATGACGTAATATACACAGGAAAAATATATTCTAGTACATTTTTACTGCAGCGGTAGTACGCTTGTCTGTGACACCGGAGGTCTCGGGTTCGAATCCCGGCCAGGGTATGATGAGAAAAGAACTTTTTCTGATTGGCCTGGGTCTTGGATGTTTATCTATATACTTATTTATTATAAAATATAGTATCGTTGAGTTAGTATCTCGTAACACAAGTCTCGAACTTACTTCGAGGCTAACTCAATCTGTGTAATTTGTCCCCTATATATTTATACTAGCGACCCACCCCGGCTTCGCACGGGTGCAAAATTATAAATGTTATTATACATAAAAACCTTCTTCTTGAATCACTCTACCTGTTACAAAAAACCGCATCAAAATCCGTTGCGTAATTTTAAAGATTTAAGCATACAGACAAACAGACTAAAATAGCGACTTTGTTTTATACTATGTAGTGATTTATTCTACCAACATACATAACACTTGACCCAATCTTGACCGTCGCACGTGACCCGCGGCAGGTCCCGGTCGAACTGCGTGACCTCCGCCGCGAAGGGGTCCAGCTCGGGCATCTGACACCCCGTGCCCTTGTCCAGCTTCAGCTGTTCCTCCAGTTTGTGCTCAATGTACCTGGAGACGTGGGATGGGAACGTTTGTTTGTTTGTTTGTAATATCTTTATTGCGTAGAAATTTTAATTGAGAACACACATACATATTATGTATGTATGTGTGTTCTCAATTAAAATTTCTACACTTACATACATACATAAAGTCACGTCTATATCCCTTACGGCCAATAGTCCCGAAAAGACTGAATGGCCACGTTCAGCTGCTCGGCTTAATGATGGAATTGAGATCCAAATAGTGACAGGTTGCTAGCCCAGCTAGTTTATAAGCCTACCCCTTAGTCGCCTTTAACGACATCCATGGGAAAGAGATGGAGTGGTCCTATTCCTTTGAATCTCAATTTTATCATTTAGCCATGAACGTCGCCTTTTAATCTTTTCACGACTGTTGACTTTGTCTACCCGCAAGGGATATAGACGTGACTAATTTGAATTTCAGGCAATTTTTTTATCAAGTCAGCATACTGAGTACAGTAACATAATACGTTATATAGCATCTAATGGCTTAACTCATTAATTTAAGATGTAAGATTCGTGTGTGTTATCAGAGTCATATTATAATTCTCTTATCTTATCTGATGTAAAACAAATGTCACGCAGCTAGGCTATACTGAATCTTACTTGTTGCTATATGCTGGCATTAGGCTTGCCTTATAATTTTACTAGCTTTTAACCGGCAATGCTCTTCTAGAAATATCCATTAAATAAAGGTTACATACATACCTAAATATAATCAAGTCTTTATCACTTACGGGATAGACAGAGCCAACAGTATAGCAAAGACAAAAGTTGGCCTATCAACAGCGAAAATTTTATCAAAATCGGCCCACAAGTTTTTCAGGTTATACGTAACACAAAACAAATATTAAAATCTTTTTTTTTATAGCAATAAACAACGACACATATAAATTAATAGTCGACAATGTGTTAAAGACATAAACGTATGTTATAACTTACCATAATTATAACGACTTTACATGCTTTCAATGCACTAATTTCATCTACTTAAAAATATCATAGCAATTTCAACTATTTTTTTCTAAATTTAACTCATGCGAATGGCAACACAAAATGAATAAATAAATAAAAAAAATACTCACGCAAGAATGGAGTTTCTGAAAAAAAGGTAAAATTATGCATTAACATAAAGCATAACAACGGAATCTCTCTCGTCTTCGCATGTTCCCGGGAGAATTCCCGCTTTTCCCGCGGGAACACTGTCTCTCGAGCCCGTTTTGTTTAATCGCTTCACTTGTCGAAACTTACTTATGGTCACTCAGACAAAACTTTATAAAATTCCATCCAAACGCAATTTTTTTTTTCAAATAAATAAAATCAGACACCACACATTTTACATGCACAAATTATTCCCATATTAAGCATTTTTTGACAAAATAAAAATACATACATAAGACTATTAAATTGAGATGTGTATTCATTACGTTAATACAAGGAAAAGTCGTAAAGATTAAAAATAATTTCGGAATTTCCTTATTAGTATAACAATACAGAAATCTTGGTCACTTATACATACATACATACATAACATCACGTCTATATCCCTTACGGGGTAGACAGAGCCAACAGTCTTGAAAAGACTGAAAGGCCACGTTCAGCTATTTGGCTTAATGATAGAATTGAGATTCACATTGGTCACTTTTAGATTTATATGAGTGCCACAGCCATAGATCGAAATAGATAACGCCATTTCACTAATCTGCATAAAAAATATTTAAAATGTAATTTTTTTTTTATTTAATATCGATAGAGTGCGAGCAATTTGATGTGTATATGTATAACTCGTGAGATACATTGTTTTTTTTTTATCTATTGGTATTATATGGACCTCACAACTTATAACGGCAGAAGACCGTAGAACGAAGTTGTAAGTGTTGGTTTTCTTACTAGTTTTGTTTTTGACGACAAAGATTTTCTGATACAGCTCAATAAGGGTTTTTCGAAATACCTCACACCATAAATCCTACAGCACAAAAGCATTTCATCAAATGTAATTGCTCAATAGGCCAGAATTTTTTTCATTTTTTAATTAGGATGATAGCAAATGTCATTTGACAGAGACACGTCATCTAGATCAAGTTACAGCATCTGCTAAAAGTAATTATCGCAAACGCCCTAATCGGACTCAGTACACATTCAAAATGAAACAATATAACTGGATAATCTCTCGCCGTATCTATTTGGATCCATGTCTGTGTTAGGTCTGATAGTTATTACACCCACCTGTCATTAATAAGCAGTTTGTATGGTCTGGTCGTCTCCACCGTTAATACAAAACGCCTCACAGAAGCGGGTCTACACAGAGTGCAATCAATGTCAGGCTACACACAAGTGCTAAGACAGAAAAAGCATGTGAAAAAGGTTATTTTAAGAACAGATAATATAGCAAACAAAACAAGTATAGGATAAATGAACTTCTTAAAATAACTAAAAATTAGAATACAAGCTGAAAGAAAGAAAGAGAACGGATGTTAAGCATAAGTAATTTAATCATACCCAAAAGGATCAATTAAAAAATATATAAAACCGACTTCAAAATATTAAATATATAAGCTAAAAATATTAATATTTTAGCAAACACCGACTCCAAAAATTTATGTAAATAGGTCGGTTACGAACCGAAGTATTACTAAATTAATTTTCAATTATTTTTAACTTTTTAGTGTACTTCTTCGAAGTAGATTTTAATTTTTTATTTTTTATTCTGCTTTTTTTGTAATTAGTAACCTGAGTTTGCTGTTCATTATATTAGTATTGTTACAAATGTACATACAATATACATAGTTAAATCGGAAAGTATGTTTGTCGGTTTATCCTCTTTTCACACTTTATCGACTAGACAATATAAAATTTCGCACACACGATGCTATGAGTACTGAGGACGAGGCTATTAATTTGCACTTTTTTTTAATTTCGCAAATTTTTTAAGATGTAGTATTTAAACCCAAAAAAAATTTATGCTATTTTCGTGAATGTTGCGATGAATATACAGCGGGCCACATAGAATAGCCTATACACTTATATATGTAATCCTACGTAAACAGCATTTTTTTTTCTGGATGAAGGTATATGATACTTATGTTCTTTCCAGTGGATACTCCTTCAAGCTTAGGCGTGCTTTAGATAACTTTTGTCTGCAAATTCGTTCGCACAATGACCAATGACCCGTTTTTTCCGCTACCGTGGGAATCTCGCAAAATCTTAGAAACAATCATGCCGAATTAACGATGTTTATAATCAAATAGCATTTCCCGGTTTTATTTAGGATAAAAAATACCCTTATATGACCATCTTTGTTCCTTAGTTTATTTGTTACCTGTTTATTCTTAAATATACAGAAATACAAATCTTTTCTCTTTATTAATAGTGCGGATAAGATGACCATGTTTATATTGGATAACGTTAATGATGTTACTGATAGCCAGCCGCATCTGGTGTAGATACAATCAAATCCACATTGTTTATTGTTAATTGTTTTGGGCGGTTACTGGTATGTATGTATGTGGGAAAAAATCGCGTTACTTTCTGTCCCGGTGGGAATTTCGGGAAATTCTTTTTAACATTCCTTTGCAAATGTTTAGGTACTATATATTTCCAATATTAACTAATGGTTTTGGACTCCGAGGTCTAAGTCTGTTTAAATAATAAATTTTTAACAAACTTTATACGTAAATTTCTTCCTGAGAAAGATAAAATAACTATACCTATATTAGTATGACATTAATGTATGGGAGTGAAAGTTGGGTATGGCAAAAGAAGCACGAAAGCAGAATAAATGCAGTGGAAATGAGAGCGTTAAGGAGTATGTTGGGTGTGAAATTGAGTGACCGGATAAGGAACAGCGTGATAAGGGAATGTTGTGATGTGAATGAAGATGTAGTTACAGGAATAGAAAAGGGTATGTTGAGATGGTTCGGTCATGTGGAGAGGATGAATGAAAACAGGTTGACTAAGCAGATATACAAGGAGAGTGTGGAGGGAAAGGTCGGGGTGGGAAGACCTAGACGAACATATCTTGATCAAATTAAGGACGTCCTGGTGAAGGGTCAGGTCAAAAGTGCCCGAAACCGCCGAGCTTGCATGAAGAGAGTTATGAATGTGGATGAAGCAAAGGAAGTATGCAGGGATCGTGGCAAGTGGAAAGAGGTAGTCTCTGCCTACCCCTCCGGGAAAGAGGCGTGAGTTTTATGTACCTATATTAGATTTTAGTAATGATAGTTGTGAGTTCTAAATAAATCAATAAAAAACATTTACTCAATGACTTTCCTAAAAGAAATACCTATATCATTCAGCTTGAGAAACGCCAAATGTTTTAACATTACTGTACGGTATTAGGTAACTACATGTATGTCATTGTTCACTCATTGTTGTGATTCTGTAACGCATGCAAAGTGTGACGTTCCGGCTCTAATTGAAATTAGCGTCGCTCGACACAGTTTAGTATGTAGGTATTTAATATTTTAATAAAAACAGAGGCCTTTTTTGTGTCCTAATATGACCTAATATTCTAAGAAATCTGGCGTAAGTCCAAGTGGTGATGTGAGCTTTATGATCCTGGATTGGGTGAGTCAGGTTTTTACACGAAGCGACTCCCGTCTGACCTCCGCAACCTATGCTGTTTAGCTTGAGTTTATCTATACTAATATTATAAGGCTGAACAGTTTGTTTTTTTTTTGTTTGTTTGTTTGAACGCGGTAATCTCAGGAACTACTGGTTCGAATTAAAAAATTCTTTTTGCGTTAAATAGACCATTTATCAAGGAAAGCTTTAGGCTATATAACACCACGCTGCAACTAAACTATAAGGAGCAAAGAAATAATGGAATATGTGAAAAAACGGGGAAAATTATTCATCCTTGAGGGCTTCAATGATGCCCAAAATAACTTTTCCACGCGGACGAAGTCGCGGACACAGCTAGTATTATATAAATCCAAATAGTGACAGGTTGCTAGCCCATCGCCTTAAAGAAGAATCTCAAGTTTATAAGCCTATCTCTTAGTCACCTTTTACGAATTTTCATCGAAATCATCTTAAAGAAGAAAAATGTTTGTTTGCTTGTTTGTAAACTCTTTATTGCACATAAAAATAAATATATTGTAATGTTCCGTTTAAAAAAGTTTCAAATACATTAAGTATGTTTAGTGACATACTTAATATTTATGGCAATATAACGCGGTGGAAATTGCAAAACTATAATAAATGGAATCTCAAAACCCTCGTTACGGTAATTAGGAGGTACAAGTAATGGGCGATAAGAATGCAATAAATTTTCTATGTAAATAATGACTGTTCTTATGAATATCTTGATAAATATGTGAATGTACATTAGACATATATAAAAAATACTTCATCTCCGATACTGATAAACCTGTTTCAATTACTAAGACCCATCTCAACGTAAAGCCTTTCAGTTTTCCAGGACTTTTAGTTCTGTCTACCCCGTAGGCGATATGTGTATATATCTCAACAAACCAGGGTTTCCCATTTGCACAAAGTGAAACTAAACTATCATATTGATCTAAAATTGGTTAACTTCATGAGTAGAAATTACTTGCTGTCGAATGTCATTAAACTTAAGTCTAGATACCCACAAAAAAGTAAAAAGAAAACAGTTACACTGACAATACAAATTAATAATACAGTCAAAAATATAAGTAGCTATATATGGCTGTAGTATTTATATTATTTTTCAAAAAAAACATAAGCATATTGATTGACTGAAAGCTATAAATTTTCTCAAATATCATACTGCTTTTACATTAATAAATTATCAATAATTTTTTTGGTGAATTTTCAGTTCCATATACATACTTAATTATACTGTTGACTGACTTACAAGACTACCACCTCAACGCATGCACAATACACATCACATTACAATTAAAAATTGCTATGCTAAAAAAAAGCTTTACGCTATACTAAATATAAAAACATTAATTATGATCGCACTTACCTTTTAGTTATATCCAAATCTAGTTCCTGAGTATTGTGGTTGATAAGTACGGTGTACATGAGAAGACCTAACAGAAATATCACTATTAAAAGCTGGTTTTTTCGAGAACGATACCATCGTTTGACCCGTGTGCCCATCTTTACAATCCTGGAAAGTAATGGAGATTTAAATACATAATGGTGTTGCCTCTATTGACGAGGGACAGACAGAGACTACATCTTTCTGGTTGCTATTATCCCTGCATACTTGTTTTGTTGCCTTATCAATCTTTTTAAGTTTTAATTATGAATTAAATTTCATTATTTCAAATATAATATCTCCGGCAGTTAATAATTACTTAAAATAATTTCTATAAAAAGTTTTGACTGAGAATTCAATGCACTTAACTCAATTAATTCTAAAGAAATTAAAATATAACTTGTAATTTTGGGCGCGTATGGTACTTAAAACTTAAATAAATTACTACAATTTGTACCAATTATTTGATCAGACAAGGTACACAGAAATCTAAAGCAAAATACATACCTCTTACAAATGAAGATCTATTTTGTTTACTAAAAATATTTTTACACAAACCATACAACGAATCTTATAATTTCCTTGCACATCCGTCCCTTTGAGTATTACGGCTACACTGATCGAGTTCAATTAAAATTTTCACTGATTAGAAATTAATATCGCAATTATCAGTTCAGTCGGCAGAAAATTTTAATAAACAACCAACGGCACAACTCCATTTCTTGTTTTCTTCAACAATCTGCAAATGAATGAAGTGAAGCCGACTAAGACTAACTGACAGGACAGGACATCACTGACAATTTCTTTCACTTTTGAACATTTATTTATCCGACCCGACATTGACAATGACATTTAACTGTTTATCTGAGAACTTTTTGGCGGGAACCAAAACGTCATATTGTTTCTGCTCATTTTGTACTGTTCTGTTATATTTTTCCAGTAATAATTTGTAAGCGTAGATTACAGATTATTCGTTGTCGAGCATGAGTATTGTATTCAATGTACAGACAAATTATTACTCAACCATTATATGCGGAATATTATTCTATAACGAATACTTACTTACTAATAACTACTCAACATTGGCTGAAATTAGCTCATGAAGCAGTAACATTGCCACAAGAATGAAAGAAAAGTAGTTACCTAACTACTACTTCATTATAATGCTATTATCTTTGATACTTGATTTTGAAAAACCAGACAAGTGCTAGTAGTCGGACTGGATGTAGAATTTAATAACAGCTATATATAAAAAATATTATGAATGTTTTTTATTGCAATATACTTACAGAGGAAACCCAAGGTGACAAATTTATTTTAAAAAACGTTTTTTTTTTTCAAATCACGAGCTCCTAAGTAATATTTTTCTCGTACCTACCATTTATTGTTAGTAATTAATTTTGCAGTTGGAATAGAGATAGATTATAACTACTTGAATAACCGGCCGTGCCGCCGGGCATGTGTGTGTAGGGACGCAATGTAAGTGTGACTGTTATGTGTCAGCGATTTTGTATGAGAGCGACGAATGAATGGCGTGTGGTCAGTTACTGCGCACTGGTCCTCACGCGTATACGTAGTTTAGTTTTTGAAAAATTAATTAATTCATTAATAAAAGTAAAATTTAATTATATAGAACAATTTGTTATTGAAGATCAGTGGCGGTGCTCCCAGTAGATTAGGACCCTCACACTATAACAAAATAGGCACTCAAGAATATTTTCAATTAAACAAATTATTTAATTTTTATATATTTAGTAGGAGCCTATATGTGGATGCGCTATTACGGTGAGGGTAAACATCGCGAGGAAACCTGCACATTCAGGATGTGCAATCATGATCGATCCAATATGGGTTGCCGTCGTCTACAAAGGTTGCGAAGGTCAGACGGGAGCCGCTTCGTGTAAAAACCTGACTAATCCAAATCAGGATCATGCTAAGAGGCGGATTCCGGGCTCTTCAAAGAAGCGAGGACGTTATCGGGACTGACCCTAGGAAGAAGATGAAAGATTATATCTTCAGGAATATGTAAACAGGGCCTCAAATTTCTTATTTCCGGAACTCTGACGGGAATAAGCTTTTGATAAAAGACTTTCAATATTTGTGAAAATTATTACTGAAAAAACGACAAATATTTACTTTTCGTTATAAGAACCTTCTCATATGCATTACGTTAAAAATATAACCACTTTCGGCCGCGGTTATATAATAAGTAATCGAATGGACCACACCTGATTACGTCATGAGATTCAAACGAACAAACGTACACACGTACAATGATTTAGTTTCTATAAACCTTTCGCTCAGCCAGTCGTGTCGATCGAATTATTTTTCGTCGAAATTATGTGATTTTCAAGTGTGCGTTCTTCAATGGTAAGTTATTGTGTGTTATTGATTATTTATATACTTAATTATTAGTGACAAACCTGATTGGTTAATTAATTTGATTAATTAAGTATGAATAAGTAGCTAGGTATTTGTGCTGTGAGCGTCAGTGGTCGAATTGGTAAGGTGCCCAGTTAAAATGCGTGAAGCGTAGAAAGGCACAGGTTTGAATCCTACCTTGACCATGTACTGATGACTGTTTTTTAAGTTAGGTACCTACAGTAGTTTGAATACTAACCGGGCTCTTACGGTGAGGGAAAACGTGGTGAGGAAACTGGCCATTCAGACAACTGGATTTGTGTAACTATGATCGGTTCAATACGAATTAGGTTTACCTGGAAAAGTAACGGAGGTCAGGTAGAAGTCGCTTCGTGTAATAACCTGACTCATGCAATCTAGGATCCATGGATCCAACCGATAGCCTACATTTTGTTTATAGAGTGCGCGCATCATTTCAATACTATCTAGAGCTGAAGAACCTTCGTAAACCATACCAATAAGTACATACATCTTAGTAAGCAGTACTGATTAATTCTGTTTCTTAAAAGTAAATACCAAACATTGTAATTTGTGAACCTAGCGAAGATATGATGAAAGGAAGAGAAAAGGGAATGGTGAATAATGAAGGTTAACTAACTAAACAAATTTTCACTCCAAATGGGAACATTGAAGGCGAAGGTCTACGATGTTCTGGTGAAATGTATTGACATGAGTACCTACAGTCTAACTTGCATATAAAAAGGATCAGCAAAAGATGGGATCCACATTTATGTCTGACAACTATTCCGTGTAACAGGCATGATTAAAATATGCTTACATTTCATAGAAGATATATACAAAAGTGCGCGTTCTACAGATGCTTACTCTAAGTTGTACCGTTTATTTATTTGTGCTCGGTGAACCTTGAAACGTGCGAGCGAAAATCACGAGGACACCATGCATGACTTTACATGTTTTGTGGTCATTTTTACCTGCAATGACCTTTGATATCAGCATTGTGCTGGATTAAAAAAGTCTCCATCCATTGATATACATAAATACATATTATCTCGTATTTATACATTTACGAGGTAAACAGAACCAATAGTCTGAAAATTAAAGACTGAAACGCCATGTTTAGCTTTTTTATACAATGATGGAATTCAGATTCCAATAGTGACAGGTTTGTAACCTATCGCCTACAAGAAGAATTAGTCGCCTTTTATGACATCCGTGGGAAAGAGAGTGAGTGGTTCCATTCTAAAGTTCCAGGTATAAATATAACTGAAGAGGTAATAAACCAACTTTCGTATTTACCAACAATTTTTTTTACGTACTTATAAAAATCTCTTAAATTCCAGGACATGAAGTTTCTTCTAATCCTGACGCTGATCACAGCTGCGTCCGCGCAGAAATGTCGGGGCACATTCTTCAACAACAAATACTACAACATGGAGGTACTGAAGGAGGGACTGAACCGAGTGAAGCAAATGATTTACAGTAGCAAAGAAAACAGCGTTTATTTCATTTACGACCAAGGAGGTATCCTATACAACGGCGGAGCAGGTTATTATAATCTGAACAATCACCAAGCCGGATTCTTCATGGGAATTCGAAACGCCACAAGCCTAGCTGTGGATAATAATAAGAACAGAATTTATATCGGCTGTGCTGAAGGTTTGTACGCGGTGACAGATGGAAATTTACCAGAAAGATTTCCCATATCTGAACCAATACTGAGCCTGTATTATAAGGATGATTTATATTTTACAAATATACGCAGAAAAGTATATAAATTCGATCTGGACGGTGTTAAATTAGTTCCTGAAATGCGTTACGATTTTGCAGATAACATTATAGTGGATGATGATAATAATTTGTTCTTCCTTAAGGATAAGAAAGTCAATAGAGTGAAGTTAGATACAGGTGCGCCGGCGTTTGAAGTAACTGAATTCCCTGTTAATTTAATGACTATGGATGTTGATGGGAAGCTATATGTGGCAACAAATGACGGGATATATCTTTACAATAGATATAAATACGCTTTAGACAAAATATCTAATTTGAAGAATGTGAAAGCATTGAGTTTTGATAAGAAGTGGGACCCAATTTATGTTGTTTTCGATTTGTTAGTGAGATTGAAGAATCCTGTAGAATGTTACGAGGATAACGACGCGTTTTTCAAGTGATAATAAGTAGTAATAATTTGTCAATAAACTATTGATCAGTGCTAATTATTGTAAAACGTAGTTTCGTTTTAATTTCCAAAGTTTGGTACTCGTACACATACATACAGACATATAATCGCGCTTTATCCCTTACGGGGCGGGGTAGACAGAGCCAACTCTCTTACAAAGACCGACTACGTTCAGCTTTATGGCTTAAAGATGGAATTGAAATTCAAACACTGATAGGTTCCTAGCCCGTAGCCTTATGCTATTAGCATTTCACTTAGTTGCCTTTTACGACATCCATGGGAGAGTGCTAGAGTGGTCCTATTCTAAAATGCCACATGGCATATATTTTACTCGTACCTACATATTTTTATAAATTTTTCCAAAGAAATGGTAACTAATAATTTAATAATTGAGTTTCTATTTATTGTAGACTTTTATAACGAAAACCTAAAGTTAAATCACGAAGGTTATGTTGCATTGTTTGACTGATTAAAAATAATAAAATATACACGATTTCCATGAATTTTTATTGTACAAAAACAATACTGTTCAGTAAAAAAAAACTTATCTAAAATATACAAATACTTTTTTTTTATACAGACCTCAATTATAGACAGTTTAATAAAAGAATGTTCTATATCCTAAAGATTTTCGACAGTTAATATTTACAGATACAAAATAGTAATAATTGAGTTTTTAACTCCACGGCTGATTTTATACAATAATACATCTAAATTATTAAGCTAATGGTAACTTTGGGACGGAATTTACAACATTTGAAGAAACCTCCCCTCTGCCTGTATTGTGTCGGGACCAATATCATTTCAATAACTTACAACAGTGATATTGTTAGAGGTACTACCATACTAAACTTTCACTAAAATAGTTTCACCACGTGTAATAGCTAAGTATATAACTTTCTATTTATAAAAATGCTGAGTGACTTATTTTTTATCTTGATGTAATTAAATGTCCATTAATTAACCAACCAAAAAAAAATAGGATAGTTATGAAACTATTTCAACATATTTTAAAGTGTAAAGTACAGATAACCATCTAAGTATAATATCTTCCTTGTTTTAACTTTTTTTCTTTGTTTTTCAAGTTTTTTCTTTGTTTTTCAATATTTTTAAGGCATTACTTTGAAAGTATAGCTCCCAGCTATATTCATCACTAGCATTAGCGCAGGGCTTTGCTCCTATGGTAAATTCCAGAAAAAAGTAGGTACTCACTTCTGAGAGTTTCTATATCTGTGCCAAATTTCGTAAAAATCAGTCTAGTAGTTTTAAGTTTTAGACATCCAAAAATACTAATCTTTTCATTTTATTAATAGTGTGGATATAAAGATTATCACGATGAAAACCTTTCAAATGTTATTTTAAAATACAATTTCTACTCTTTACATAGTTGCATCTAATAGTCATCATCTAAAGTGGAAAATAAAATAATACGTATGAGATTTGAAGTTGGTCGAATGGCATTCTTCAAATACCTATTAGATCTTAGGCCTTGTACATAATTTTAATGAAATCTTAACTTCTTAATCTTTTTAATCTATGGCGCGAACTTGTCAGTTGTCAATGGTACCCAGGGGGGCCGTATTGCGTAGAAGGTTGCTTGTATCCGTTGCCAAAGCCGGTCAGGGAACCGCTGAAATCTGCGGGCGCGTTATAATTGTAACCTCCTGTAAAAAAAAAATGTAATATGTCAGTGGTATGTTAAATAACATGGTAATGAGGTGTTTTTACAGTTCTTGTAATTTTTATTGTTTGCCATATGATTTATTTATTATTTTTAATCGGACAAAACAAATTACTATTACGTTTTAATCATGAATAGCCAATGTATTGTGAAAAATTGGTCTCAACATAAGAAGTAAGAAATAATGGTAACTGCTTTTTTAAAAATGTTTCTTTGGAAACGCCTCATTTATTTAAACTAAATAAAATAAAACTTAGCATTAGCGCCATCTATTAGACAGTAATAGCACTTACGCTTTGCAAGTGCATTATGTTTTATTGTTTCTCATAGAAACTAAGAAGGATTGTCGCCATTCCATAGTAGTCTATGTTCACACAAAAATTTTTTTACTTTAATTAGTGGCGTTTTATGGTCGTTAAAGTAAAGACATATTCGTTTAAATTATAGGCATTTGTCGTATCTTTGGTCTCTCTCTATCACTAAGGTAAACCACAGAGCGAGAACGAGACGAAATAAAGGCAAATAAGTCTCGGAATTCGGCCATTTTAATTTCGAAATAAGAATTTTTTTTTCTTTCTTCGACATTGGTATCGGTTTAAGAATAATATTGATAGGGTTCAAACAATGACGAAAATGGTAGTAAAGTTCCTTACCTTGCTGACTTGGCTCAGGATATCTTGCCTCCCCCTCGTAGCGAACGTCCGCGTGGAAACCGGTGCGCCAATCAGCGTGATATGTCACTGAAAGCGAATTAACAAGCTGTTATAGACGACTACATCGGAGGTTCTACACTCGCCTCGTGTGTAAGTTTGTTTGTATGATCGACATTAACTCGAGAACTACTTACATAAATAAATCTATACTAATATTATAAAGCTGAAGAGTTTGTTTGTTTGTTTGAACGCGCTAATCACAGGAACTACTGGTTCGAATTGAAAAATTATTTTTGTGTTGAATAGACCATTAATCAAGGAAGGCTATATAAAAACCTATCTAAACAAGTAAATAACAGTAAGTTATCAAACTAGCCTCAACCACTTTCTTATATCAATTGATGATACAAGTATAACGAGTTAGTTTAGTTGACGGTCGTAGACCTAGACCCTTTCACTACTCAGCGACACGTCTCGTCTTTTTCCTTACGGGGTATATAGAGCCAACGGTCATAAGCCAACGCTTTAGTATTGAGATACAGAAATGAAAAATTTATGAAAAAAAAATTGTAGTAATTTCTCTTCATACCGACTTTTTAAATCTGCACGGAACACGCAGCTATTACATGTTACTACTAGCTGTGCCCGCGACTTCGTCCGCGTGGAATAGTTATTATGGGCATCATTGAAGCCCTCAAGGATGAATAATTTTCCCCGTTTTTTTCACATTATCCATTATTTCTTTGCTCTTTAAAGTTGCAGCGTGATGTTATATAGCCTAAAGCCTTCCTCGATAAATGCTCTATTCGATGCAAAAATAATTTTTCAATTCAGATCAGTAGTTCCTGAGATTAGCGCGTTCAAACAAACAAACTCTTCAGCTTTATAATATTGCCATGTGGTTCCCGGCACCAATAAAAAAAAAATAGGACCACTCCATCTCGTTCCCATGGATGTCGTAAAAGGCGACTAAGGGATAGGCTTATAAACTTGGGATTCTTCTTTTATGCGATGGGCTAGCAACCCGTCACTATTTAAATCTCAATTCCATCATAAAGCCAAACAGCTGAACGTGGCCTATCAGTCTTTTCAAGACTGTTGGCTCTGTCTACTCCGTAAGGGATAAAGACGTGATCATATGTATGTATGTTTATAATATTAGTATAGTTTGTGTGAAATGCAATTAATCAGACACCCTGTATATATGTACCGACCGATCTGGGTGCGTCCGTCCGGCAGCTGCACGCGGTATTCCCCTCGCACGACGTTCCCGTCCGAGCTCTCCCGGCGGTCGTAGTCGTTCCCGGATTGAGCGTCCTTCACCGAATACCCGAACTCGTAGGACTTCGGCTGAAATGAGAAATTTATATGTTAACTAGCTGTGTCGTGTGGTACCCGGCACCAATACAAAAAAGAATAGGACCACTCCATCTCTTACCCATGGATGTCGTAAAAGGCGACTAAGGCTTACAAACTTGGGATTCCTTTTTAGGCGATGCGTTTGCAACCTGTCACTATTTGAATCTCAATTCTATCATTAAGCCAAATAGCTGAACGTGGTCATTCGGTCTTTTCAAGACTGTTGGCTCTGTCTACCCCGTAAGGGATATAGACTTGACCATATGTATGTAACTAGCTGTCCCGGCAAACGTTGTTTTGCCATATAAGTAATTTGTAGTTAAAAAAAAATGTTAAGGGTGGACAACCCTTATCACTAAGGGGTGTGAAAATAGATGTTGGCCGATTCTCAGACCTACTTAATATGCTCACAAAATTTCATGAGAATCGCTCAATACGTTTCGGAGGAGTACGGGAACGAACATTGTGACACGAGAATTTTATGTATAAGACTAGCTAATGCCCGCGACTTCGTCCGCGTAATTTTCGAGTTGAATCTTAATCATACAGTCAGATACAGACAGACAGACAGACAGACAAAAAAATGAAAAAAAATCTCTATCCGTTTCAGTCAAAATATAAAACATTTTTACTGTTTTATTATACCTGTGTATAAGTAGATAATCTACCTATAGTCTTATTACGTGTGGTTCACGGCAATTTAGAATATGACCGCTCCATCACTTTCCCAAGTATGTCGTTGAAGGCGAATAATGGATTACAAACTTGGGATTTTTCTTTTAGGCGATGAGCTAGCAACCTGTCACTATTTGAATCTCAATTCCATCTTTAGGCCATCAGATGAACGCGGCCTTCAAGTTTTTTTAGAGATTGCCTCCATTATCCTACTAATATTATAAATGCAACAGTTATAATATTAGTAGGATATAAGAACTAAGAATAGTTTTTGAAACCAATAGTTATAATTCCACCAAAAATTATCATTGCCTTTTTATAGATTCGATCTTGACTGTTACTTACTTTAAGGAATTAATCTCATAACTTACAAGCAGAGATTCATACAGCAAATTAAAATGATAACCTCTTCGGTACCCTGATTAAGTGGACAGAGAAATCTATGGAGACGATAAAATAAATATTATCATGAATAAATAATTTTTGCGGTATTTGAAGATATAAGACGGGTTTTCTTATCTGTGCCGTGTGGTTCCCGGCACTAATACAAAAAAGAATAGGACCACTCCATCTCTTTCCCATGGATGTCGTAAAAGGCGACTAAGGGATAGCCTTACAAACTTGGGATTATTTTTAGGCGATGGGCTAGCAACCTGTCACTATTTGAATCTCAATTCTATCATTAAGCCAAATAGTTGAACGTGGCCATTCAGTCCTTTCAAGACTGTTGGCTCTGTCTACCCCGCAAGGGATATAGACGTGAACATACATATGTATGTATGTTTTCTTATCTAATACGGACGTATTTTCGCCCAATAAAAAGTACTTTATTTCGAAAAGCTTAGATTTAAAGATATTTATTTTGAAGATGAAGATTTAGAAGATGAACTCAAATTGGCAAAAGATTTTAGAAATTGCATATCAGGAAGTTACCAAAAAGTACACCGTTAAATCTTACCGAAAAATAAATACGGCTCAAGTTACACAGGTAGTGCTAGACCTAAAGTAAGTTGTAAATAAACACTTGTGTTATGGGATGCTAAATTAATGACATTGGATTGGTGGTAATTTTAATACGTACATATAATACCTACATTCATACAGATAATCACGTCTATATCCCTTGCGGGGTAGACATAGCCAAAAGCCTTGAATATACCGATAATAACGTTCAGCTGTGTGGTTTACTGATAGAATTGAGATTCATATAAGTGACAGGTTGCTAGCCCGTCGCCTAAAAGAAGAATCTCAAGTCTATAAGCCTATCCCTTAGTTGCCTTTTACGACATCCGTGGGAAAGAGATCGAATGGTCCTATTCTATTTCTATTGGCGTCGGGAACCACACAGCTTTGAAATACGCAGTGGTGATAAATCATATAAGTCTACTCCACAGTAGTTGGAAATCAAAAAATAACATTTGAAGTAATCGTAGTTGAACGCTTAGAGGATTCCGCCATCCAGTTATCTAAAGGCTACGACAAAACGCGGTGAGTTTCTTGACTCGTTTTACAAATTAAATTGAAATTAATCATTATCATGAAGTAATAGTGGAAATTATTTAGACAAATCAGATATAAGAAATTCTTAATCACGTGGGTATTTTGTATTCATTACGTGATGAGATTTTAGTGCATAAGTTGAAACTGAACAAAATTTATTTGATTTTACAGGTCATAATGAAACTCATTATAATTTTATCAATTCTGGTAATCAGTCAAGCTGCTGTTATAAAAGAAGACGGAAATGAAAATAATTGTGGCGGAGTCGAAATAAATGGCGTGCATCATAGGGAAGAAGTTCTGAAGGAGAACATGGATAGACCTTATCTGTTAACCGTGGATCGTAGCAAAGACGTTCTATATTTTAGTTACAATGTCGTCGAAAACTCAGACAACTTTATATCTGCGAGGTTAAATCTCAAAACTGAAGAATTTAAAACAATAGATGATGTACCTAACGGCTTTGCACAAACTGTTGATGAAGCAACTAACGACGTCTACATCGGTGGCAGCGACGGACTTTACAAATACGATTACAGCACACACAAATCAGAGGCAATCGGAGAAAAAGGCAGTGATATTTGGAATGTGTTTTTCAAAGACGTCTTGTACTTTTCAGTGTTTCCATCACAGTTTCTGTATACGCTATCCTACGGTGAGGTGTCTAGGTTTAAAGATTTGCAAGATACTAAAGTGGACCACTTCGTTATAGACTCCAATGATGTCATGTATTTCACTAACGCTACAGGCTTTTACGGACAGAGAAAAGGTACGTCAACAGCAACTGTTTATAAAGAACAAGAAAGAACAGATAATGGTATAAGAGGAATTGCTATTGATACACGAGGGAAAGTACATATTTGTTTGCAAACTGGTATTTTTGTTTTGAATACAGATACTAATTCCTTGGATAGTGTTTTGCAAATTGATGATGCATTTGGTCTAGCGTTTGACAGTAGTAATAACATAATATATTCTGATGCCACAAGATTAGTGAGACTGATTCCGGAAAATTCTTGTTAATCACGAATAATTATTGTGAGGCTCTGACAATTAAATTATCATTTAAGAACAGTGTACAGATAGTAAGTTGGATTAAATGTAACTACAGCAAAATTCACGAGGACCTTAAATTAGTACCGAATGTACAGCCAATTTCTTTACGTACCTACTATAATAATAAAGCATATATAAATTAATTTATAGCCGTGAGAAGAAGCAAGCAAGATGAAATAAGATTTGCGATTAACCATAGTTTATTTTTTTATATGTTCTTTTCAGCAATAGGACGTATCAAGATTGTTTAATTTTATTTTATGTATGAAAAAGATTATGATGTCAAAATGGTTTAACTAGACACGAAAAATTAAGACTTGGGTGTTGCTTTGTATCGAATGTATATTCTTCAGCCTTGTATTCTATAAGTTTGTAACAAGCTTTTGCTTAATGAATTTAGCAGGGAGCTTGGTAGTGGAGCTGATATCTTGGCTGATATTTAGCTTGGTTCTCCAGAACTAAGCTCCCGATGGAATCAATTGTTGTTAAGCTTATTAGGTAATAAATTGTATTTTAAATAAACTTTAAATTTTCTTCAATCAATTTTCCATAATCTTGTTTTGAACTTGTGTTTAGAAATGCATTTATTATTAAAATAGGACATGAATCGAATTCCTTTCTGCGCAACTACTTATGCGGCAAATTGATAATTCCTTTCCAACTAGAGCTAGTTAGGTAATTTATTTTCTAATATGTAAATTGAGAATGCACATGATTGATCTTCCTTAATCATCCACACTCATGCATAAAGTCACTCCCTCAGATAACAACAAAGCGGAAAGAAAGGTACTAACAATAACTAAATTATGTGGTCAGGTCAATAAAAAAGGAATAACTACTTACAAGATTACGCCATACGCATACTAAAGAGTCATAAAAACCAAGATTTGAAAAGAAGCATTGCGAATTGTAACCCGCATTAAACGACAACAACAAAGCAAGTTCAAAATTATCATATTTGTAAAATTTTAATGGTAAGATTGTGACATTCAATAACAACATGTAACACATTTTTTAAATTAAGGATCGTATGACCCCAATTTACGTAAAGGTAATCAATATGAGGTCGAAGGTGATACACGAAAGCTCAAATCGACGCACTTCGCGATCAAATTTTATCATTACAACTGCTAAAATCTGGAATTCCCTTCCCATTTTTATGTTCCCTGATATTTGCAATCAAGGGAATTCTATAGCAAAAGTAAGTAGGCATTACATTATCTCGTATACCACCTTAGACCCAATCTTGCAGATTGAAATCCAACTCACTCGAATTACTAATAAAGTCCTACCCTTGGTATTGCAGAGACAGTAACAGAGAAGCTGGGAGGAAATCCCAAATCTTGAATTCTGATTATTCAGAATACAAAACAACATGCAGTATCAGAAATAAACACGGATTTACCAAGCAATAAATGAGATAAAAAAATAATAATTACACGAATAATTTGGTTTGTCCGTCCGTTACGATAAGAGCAGATTTACTGACGCAAAGAATTCAAGGTCTTTCTTCAATTCAAATAAAGATCTGATGAGGAAGGATGATTACAAGAGGTGGGTAATGGTAAAGATAACTTCATGGAAATTCCACTCTTATATAGATTCAACATTAAATACTTTAACTGTCTAATAGAATAGGCACGACAGCTTGCACATAATAATCAATCGAGAAATAATTGTAAGACTAATTTATTTAAAATCAGGATAAAAATATAAGGCGTGACTTATGTAATTTTACCAAAAGACGCCAAATGCTAAATTGTACTATTTTAGTCTCTGGCTACAACAGATTGTCATAGTCGTCGACTACTCAAAATACAAAAAAATTGCAATTTAGAGGAGAAACAACAGTAAAATGCAAGTTATGCTGATAATATGCGCTATAATTACTTCAATTGCAACACCAACACATTCCTAGAAATACGTATCAATAAAAATGACCCCTAACTTGTTATCATAACATCTCATAATACAACGCGAAGGATGAACAACAATATATCAATGACATAAATAAGACCTTATTGCTAAGATGTACGGTCTTAATTGTGTAAAATGTCATCTGATACTGTCATGTATACAATTAAGCGGGCGAGATATGAAGAGCTTTAGTTAATCACGCGTGGCCAGACGTAACAAACGCTTGTAAAAAAATCATGTTTGACAAACTGAAATACATTATTTTGTTGTTAGTGAGCGCGGGCGCTACGCAAGAAATTTACTTAAGTGAAGAACCTATAGACAGAATCGGTGGCAGACTTTATAAAAAAGAATTGCTGACAAATAAATTCGACTCGCCTAAAGAATTAGCATACGATTCCTCCAGCAGAAACCTCTTTTTCATGTACATGGATGATAACTTAAAGAACTCTGGACGTGCTTACATCAATGTTGTAACTAAACGAGCTGTCAAAATAGAAGGTATTGCCACGAACAAAGCTACAGCAGTGGACACTGAAACTGGTGAGGTTTACTTCGGTTCAGAAAATGGACTTTATAAATACGATCCCTTGTCCAACAGGGCTACTAATATTGGTTTGTACAATATGAATATTATGAAGATCGTTATAAGAAACAATGTTATTTACATCATCGATGCAAATAACCATAGGATTTACAAGTTATATAATGAAGGGCAAACTGCAGTTTTAGTCGGAGACATGAAAACTGTTATTGATTTCGAAGTGGACAACAAAAGAAATGTACATTTTGTGACGATGTGCGGTCTGTTTTGTTTTACAAAAGATGGAGATATTGTGAAAAATGTCGATTTATCTAGAGTGTATAATTTCATTGTCGGAGAAGAGAAAACTTATGGTGTAGCTGAAAACGGACTTTATAATATTAATTGCGTTAACGGTACAGCAGAAAAAATTGCAGATCTACATTTCGATCCTAGAAGCATAATATTCGGAGACTACGGGGACGTGTTTTATTCTGAAGATAATAACATTTATAGGTTGAAACCTGTGAGTGCATACTTCTTATACAGGCGTAAGAAAACTTGATCTTGTGAGAAATTGTGTTCTTGTATTTATTGTTATTTATTTTTTTCTTATTTATTAATACTTATTATAACCATTGTTTCGTCTGGTAACGTAGAAAAGAACAAAATTAAAGGGTCAAAAAGAAGCTTAATACTTGTAACTCTTCTTTACATTTTCTTCAAAGTATATCAACCTGTCATTAAGTAGCATTCATCGAATCAAAGACGTCCTGGCAAATTGTCAGGTCAAGAGTACCCTAAACCGACGTGTTTGCATGAAGAGAGAATGAATGTGGATGAACCGAAAGAAGTATGCAAATCGAGGCGTGTTCAAATCTGCCTCTGCTTACAACTTCGGGAATGAAGCGAGATTTTCTAAGTGCCCATATTATGTTTATCAGTAAATGTCTTACCTCTTCATTATCGTGTCCATGCCCACCATGACTCTGACCGTGGTCATACGAGCCCTGATCGCCGGAGCCGAAGCCGTGATTAGATCCAAACGAGCCGCCATGATTGGGGCCAAAAGATCCTCCTTGGGAGCCAAACGAACTCGGCGGTAAGTAGTTATTAGTGGGGGGACTGTATCCTGAAAGAAGAATAAGTTTTTCAAGAATATGGTTACTTTTATATTCCTGGGAATACTGTAAAAGTAGGTACATATTCTTCTTTAAGAGAAAGCTGTCACTATCTGAATTATAATTCCATCATGCTGAACGCGGCATTTTAGACTTTTCAAAACGTTTAGCCCTGTCTTCCGGCTGGTAGTTTCTATTAGGTTGTTCCAGCGTCTGTGGTCGAACGGTAAAGATGCCCCACTAAAATGCGTGTTAATGGGCGTGGAGACCAGGTTTAAATTCTATCTCGGCCATTACCATTATGGGAATTGGTCTCTCACTGGCACACCTTTTATACAGAAAGGTAAGGACGTAACCGGGACTAAGACCAGGAGGCTGAAGAGGAAATTTGGGATTCTTCTTTTAGGCGATGGGGTAGTAACCTGTGGATAATTGAACTTAAACTTAAATATTAAACCATTCAGTTGAACGAGGTGTTTCAGTCTTGCCGACACTGTTGGCTACGTCTGACCCGTAAAGGATAAAGACAAGCGTACCTGTGGTGGGAGGCAGGTAGTTATTGCTGGGTTGGTATCCCTGGTAGTTCCTGTTGGGTTGGTAATTGTACCCCGTCACAGGCGGCTCGCAGTTAGCCAACGCGGCCAGGAGCGTCACGCTGAACAACTGAAATTAAAACGAATCAAATTTTAGTGCCGTGTGGTTCCCGGCACTATTGACAAAAAGAATAGGACCACTCCATCTCTTTACCATGGATGTCGTAAAAGGCGACTAAGGGATAGGCATACCCAGGTTTGTAAAACCTGGGTTTCTTTAGGCGATGGTCTAGCAACCTGTCACTATTTGAATCTAAATTCTATCATTAAGCCAAATAGCTGAACGTGGCCATTCAGTCTTTTCAAGACTGTTGGCTCTGTCCACCCCGCAAGGGATATAAACGTGACCATATGCATATGCATGTATTAATAAAATTTTAGGTAACTGAAATTTCTTAAAAAACAAATCTTCCGCTGTATAAAACGAGCCACAAACATCTTCATTCTTAACGAGGTAGATAGAGCGAATAAGGCACAAGACTGTGCTAAGCTACGACGCTAGTAATGCGTTTGATATCCACCAATTCCTTTCAGCCGCCGTGGCAACTCAGTTTCGCAAGCAGTTGGAAAAAGGGATATTTTTGGTAGGTATTAACTATTTTGCCGTGTGGTTCCCGGCACCAATACAAAACAGAATAGGACCACTCCATCTCTTTCTCATGGATGTCGTAAAAGGCGACTTAGGGATAGGCTTACAAACTTGGGATTCTTTTATAGGCGATGGGCTAGCAACCTGTCACTATTTGAATCTCAATTCTATCATTAAGCCAAATAGCTGAATGTGGCCATTCAGTCTTTTCAAGATTGTTGGCTCTGTCTACCCCGCAAGGGATATAGACGTGACCATATGCATGTATTAATAAAATTTTAGGTAACTGAAATTTCTTAAAAAACAAATCTTCCGCGGGATAAAACGAGCCACAAACATCTTCATTCTTGACGAGGTAGATAGAGCGAATATGGCACAAGACTGTGCTAAGCTACGACGCTAGTAATGCGTTTGATATCCACCAATTCCTTTCAGCCGCCGTGGCAACTCAGTTTCGCAAGCAGTTGGAAAAAGGGATATTTTTGGTAGTTATTAACTATTTTTCCGAAGACAATTTAAAAGTTTTAAAGTTACCTAGTCGCAGTCTAGACAGACGGACATCTTGAAACGAGGTTAAATATAACCCACAAGATTCGAAGCAACACTTATGTGTAACTTATTTATGGGAGAGTTCCCAAGTTATGTAATGATGTAATTAAGTTGCTATTTCCCACGTCACTGTAATGCGCTCCCACAGGATTGGGTGATGTTATCGTGTTTCCGAAGATCTGGAGCAGATGCCTTCTTCAATGATGTTCTGGGTGACTATTTACTTAATACTAGAGGCCGCCCGCGACTTCGTCCGCGTGGAAACCCTATCAATCCCGCGGGAACTCCGGGATAAAAAGTAGGTAGCCTATATATTATTCTGGGTCTTCAGCTACCTGGATTACAAATTTCAGTAGTTTTTGCGTGAAAGAGTAACAAACATCTATACTGACATACAAACTTTCGCATTTATAATATTAGTAGGATAGTAAAGATACCTAGATAACTGTAAAAGTGGGACAGAGCCGGCCTCATCGAACTTTCAGAAAAAGGGAGATGTTAGGAGTACCCGTAATCGTCGAATATGCATGAAAAGAGTAATGAGTGTGGAGGAAGCGGGAGAGGTCTGTTAGGATCGTAGCGAGTGGAATTCCACAGTCTCTGCCTACCCCAATGGGAAACAGGCGTGATGGTATGTATGTATGTATATAAAGATATTAAAATATAAATTTAATTTTTTTTTAATCATTATTATGGGACATTTTGAACGTCACTTAATAATTGTCATATCTTTTGGTTTCACAAAGTTGGTTGATGTCAAATAATTAGTTTAAACTAATCACCTCGAAAGCGTCAGTGCAGAAGAAGCAGCTAGAAAGAGATAGACTGCCATAATGAGATTGAACCTTAATGAATCATTCCGAATCTTCAACACAATTGTAGTACTTATGTAACATACCATATCCGAATGTACAATTGTACAAATCTGATACGCTCTTGACAAGACCACATTCGCGATGGGAATGCCAGATAACCATCTTTATGTTTTGTTTTATAAAGTAGATTACTAATTTCACTAGATTATGTAGAATCTACGCGTTAAGTTCTCATTTAATTAACTAACCGTTGCCCGTGACTTCGTCTTTAATTTTAATTATGATGTATCGCTTATGATGCCAGGCATGCACATTTACGGCTGTCGGGGATGCAGGCGTGTCAGGATTTCCAAATAATATGATTAATAACGACTTTATATCTCTACTAATATTATAAAGCTTGTTTGTTTGAACGCGCGAATTGAAAAATTCTTTTTGCGTTGAATAGACCATTTATCGAGGAACGCTTTAGGCTATATTACACGCTGCAACTATTAGAAGCGAAGGAATAATGGAAAATGTGAAAAAAACGGGGAAAATTATTCATCCTTGAGGGCTTCAATGATGCCTAAAATAACTATACCACGCAGACGAAGTCGCGGGCACAGCTAGTATTTAATAACTGCGCATGACTGAATACAATACAAAGCTAAGAATATACTTAGATCACATATTTATATTTGGAGTTCGCCTTATAAGGTGTTGAACATACGGCACAATGTTCCTCGTATTCCAATGTTTCAGCTATAATATAGCCAACTTTCTATTGTCATAAAGAAGACTAAGGGAATGGCTAATAAACTTGGAATTCTTCTTACAGGCTATGGGCTGGCGACCTGTCACTATTTGAATTTCAATTCCATCACTAAGCCGTACAGCTGAACGTGACCTTTCAGTCTTTTCAAGACTGTTGGCTCTGTTCTCATGGGATATAGACGTGATTATATTATGTATGTGTGTAAAGAGAGTTATGAATGTGGATGAAGCAAAAGAACTATGCATGGTTCTTTGCAATTGGAAAGATGTAGTCTCCGCCGACCCCTCCAGGAAACAAGCCTGATGTTATGTATGTATATAAAAAAATATCGGCCTTCATAGACGATCGATAACCATCCAGTAATTACATACAAATAATTTCATTTCTGACCTTCGGGCATTCCACTACATTTCTGCAACAGTAAAATATATCTTAAGCTTTGAGCTTTAAGGTCGAAAGCTACTTGTGGGCATAGACATTAGAATACAATAGAAATGATCGTACAGATTCGATACGACGCGACGCGAAACTAGAACGGTCTTAATTGTGATTCTTCTTTTAGGCGAAGGGCTAGCAACAATAGTGACATATTCAAATTCAAATTCAAAATTTTTATTCATTACTATAGGATACAATATATCGCTTAATAATTGTCAAAACGTATGGTTAAACAACATTGGTTGACGTCAAATAAATTACTTAAAAACTAAGTTTACTGCCGCTTCCAAAGCGTCAGTGCAGAAGAAGCGGTAACAAACTGCACTGCAGCATTTTCTTCAACAACGTCAACTTCACAATATTAATTAAACTTAGAATAGAATATTTGAATGTCAGTTCTATCATTAAGCCAAACAGCTGAACGTAGCCTGTCAGTTTTTCAAGACTGTTGGCTCTGTTTATCCCGCAAGGAGAATGTTAAGGTTAAGATGTACCTATGTACGGAGTGACGCCCACGAACTAGTCAAAGAAAATCTGGATGATATGGGTTGGGACGGATACGAGATACATCAGGAGAGAAGAAAAAAAGCTTCCATGGTGTGGTAGCGAAAAAAACATAGTGTGTACCAGCCGCTTGTCTAAAAAGTAGAAGTCAATAAAGGGAAAAGCCAATAAGCTTAAGATTATTTTAGGCGATGAGCTAGTAAATTGTAATTATTTCTTTTTGTAATAGATTAAAGTGCGCTTCACCTCAATCTGCCAGGAGGTAAGCTTAAAAATGGTGTACGCAAGTTCAAATAGTACTTATTCACTCTTGCCTTGTAAATCCCATGTTAAATGTATCACGAGGCGACTAAGGGGTAGGCTTATAAACTTGTGATTCTTCATTTAGGCGATGGGCTAGCAACCTGTCACTATTTGAATCTCAATTCTATCTTAAAGCCAAATAGCTGAACGTGGCCTATCAAGTCTTTTCAAGACTGTTGGCTCTGTCTACCCCGCAAGAGATATAGACGTGATTATATGTATATGTATCAGGGAAGAGTGATGCGGATCTCAATTCCATCATTTACTTTTAGCTCTGTCTACTCTTTAAAGGATAAAGACGTTACGTAATGAAGATATGTAAAACATTAGAATATTTCTCAACATGTTAGTACTTGTTCATCAAGATTAAGTTTACAATCGCGAAGACTTAATAGGCAGTTCTTTGCGAACCCGTGTAAATCAGGGCGTTTGCAAAACGGACTAATCAAAGGTCCATTCGCACCATAGAACTTTAAATAATTGAAGCCTATAGAAGTGGCAAATAACACGTCTCTGGAGAAGAGCCCGGGGTGTGCCTTTTACCATGGTCCTGGTGAGTGAGGTTTTTATATCAAGCAACTCCCGTCTGTTCTAGTGCCGTGTGGTTCCCGGCACCAATAGAAAAAGTAATAGGACCACTCCATCTCTTTGCCATAGATATAGTAAAAGGCAACTAAGGAATAGGCTTATAAACTTGGGATTCTTCTTTTAGGCGACGCAACCTGTCACTTTGAATTGAATCTCAATTCTATCAGTCAGCCAAACAGCTGAACGTGGCCTATCAGTATTTTCGATATTATTGGCTCTATCTTCCTCGCAAAGGGTTTAGACGTGATTATATATGTTTGTATGTAACTCCCGTCTGATCGCGGTAAACTTTCCTTACACGTATTGTATCATGGATAGGTACATATCTCGTTGCCTGAATGTGCAGGTTTCATCACGATATTTTCTCACGGATTGAACGAAGTAATACTAGTAAATGTGACGTCACAACGGTCCATCATAGTCGCCATAACGTTTCTTATTATTTTTAAATTTTGAATTTAATTATGACAGCTTTATAATAGCGCAGAATACTGCATTCGTTTCGAAGCGGCGACACATATTTCCTAGAGTTAAAAATAAAATGTGGCATTTCTAGTATCTCACATTATTCCGATTTCTATGGTTCGCACGATGGACCTACGCTTTCCCATGCATAAGTCTCTTATTAAACACTTTATGAAACTGCTTTAGTGATTTCATAGCGTGGGAACGGGTACTGGGCGAAGTTCAAACGACCAAGTGCCTGACAAAGTTAAAAGGAGTACATACATACATACATAAAATCACGCCTCTTTCCCGGAGGGGTAGGCAGAGACTACCTCTTTCCACTTGCCACGATCTCTGCATACTTCTTTCGCTTCGTCCACATTCATAACTCTCTTCATACAAGCTCGGCGGTTTCGGGTACTTTTGACCTGACCCTTTACCAGGACGTCCTTAATTTGATCAAGATACGTTCGTCTAGGTCTTCCCACTCCGACCTTTCCCTCCACACTCTCCTTGTATATCTGCTTAGTCAACCTGCTTTCATTCATCCTCTCCACATGACCGAACCATCTTAACATACCCTTTTCTATTCCTGTAACTACATCTTCTTTCACATCACAACATTCCCTTATCACGCTGTTCCTTATCCTGTCACTCAATTTCACACCCATCATACTCCTTAACGCTCTCATTTCCACTGCATTTATTCTGCTTTCATGCTTCTTTTGCCATACCCAACTTTCACTCCCATACATTAATGTCGGGACCAACACGCCCCTGTGCACAGCCAGTCGAGCCTTTTCGGATAGTTTCTGACTGCTCATAAAGGCATGCAAAGCTCCATTCACCATGTTCCCCGCGTTCACTCTCCTTTCAATATCACTATCATACTTGCCATCTGATGTAAACTTTGATCCTAGATATACAAACTCTTTCACTTGCTCCACTTTTTCTCCTCCAATCAAAATATTACATGCTGTCATTTCTTTCTCCATTTCAAAAACCAGTGTTTTAGTTTTACTTACGTTCACTTTCATTCCTTTCTCTTTTAAAGCTTCATGCATACAGTTTACCATCTCCTGTAATTCCTCCGCTGATGACGCCAGTATAACCTGATCGTCGGCATAGAGCAGACATTTGACGAGTAACTCATTCATCCTTAATCCACTTTTAGACTCTTTCAAATCTGTCAAACAGCTATCCATAAATAGGTTGAACAGCCACGGTGACGCAACACATCCTTGCCTAACGCCTTTCTCAATCTTAAACCACTCAGTGTGCGCTCCGTTTATCCTGACACAAGCACTCGAATCCTCATATAAGGATTTCAGTGCTCGTATTAAGAGACTGCTCACCCCATGCATAGAAAGTGCTGACCACAATTCATTCCTCTCAACTCTGTCATAGGCCTTTTCCAGATCTACGAATGTGCAATAGACTTTTTGACTCTTGGCCAAAAACTTTTCGGCTATGCACCGCAAGGAAAAGACCTGATCAGTACATCCCATTCCCTTTCGAAATCCCGCTTGAGCATCCCATATTTTGTCATCAGTTTCATTCCTGACTCTATTAATCAATACCTTAGCATACAATTTGCCGACGACGCTAAGCAGGCTTATACCACGATAATTTTTGCAGTCCAGCTGTGACCCTTTTCCTTTGTAAAGTGGCACGATAACAGCCTTACACCAATCTTTTGGTACTCGGCCGCTTCTCCAACACAAATTGAAAAGGCAGTACAACTGACTAGCTACTACGCCTTTTCCTGCTTTAAGCATCTCGACCGACACTCTATCACACCCAGCAGCCTTTCCCGCTTTCATACTCTTAAGTGCTTCCACAATTTCGAACATTTCAATTTCGCCTTCCATCTCATTCTCTTTTTCTTCGCTATAGCAGAAATCTTTCTTATTTCCTTCCTTTTTTTCAAATAAACTTTCAAAATAGTCCTTCCATATCTTTAGTACACATTCTTCTCCTTTCACAACGCTACCATCCTGGCATCTGATCCTAGTCAGCTCTCTGGTTATAGTATTTCCTCGGGCTGACTTTACGGATTTCCAGAATACTTTCAGATTTGACTGAAAGTCTTCTGATAGCCTTTTATCAAAATCCTCTTTATACTCTTCTTTCTTTCTAATCACAGCTTTCTTAACCAAATCTTTCATTTTCTTATATTCCTTACGTGCTTCATTCACATCTTCATCTATAACCTCTTGCATTCTTAAGTTAGCTTTTGCTGCTAATAAATCCAGCCATGCTTTCTTCTTTAATCGCACAAGTTCTTGCACATCTTTACTCATCCACGCATTTTTGTGATTTTTTCCTATCCTTCTTCTACTTACACCACACACTTCAACAGCTACTTTCACAATTCTTTCTTTAAATTCCTTCCATCCATCTTCAATATCGCTCATTTCCTCTAAATCTTCAAATTCATCCTTCAGTCTATTAATATACTTCTTACCTACATCCATATCTTGCAAATTTTCTACTTTTACTCTTTCCAAAGCGCTGGTTTGCTCCCTTACCCTGTGCCGCCAGCGATTGAAGATACCCCTTATCCGGGATATCACCAGTAAATGGTCCGAGTCAATGCCAGCACCGCGATATGCACGGGTATCCAGCACTTTGTTCTTCAATCTTTCATCTACAATCACAAAGTCTATCATACTTTTTAAAATACCTTCCACTCTTGTGTAGGTATGGATCTCTTTAT
Source organism: Amyelois transitella (assembly GCF_032362555.1). Lineage (NCBI taxonomy): Eukaryota > Metazoa > Arthropoda > Insecta > Lepidoptera > Pyralidae > Amyelois > Amyelois transitella. The sequence goes on along the minus strand of NC_083530.1, from coordinate 6,250,234 downwards.
GTTGAAACATTGAGTTCGACACAAAAAGATCCCACTCTAGACAAATTTCTAATACACTTCTTCCATTATCATTCACCTTTTCGTCACCAAACGCACCAAGCACCTTTTCATATCCATCACGCTTTACACCCACCCATCCATTAAAATCACCTAACATAATAATCTTCTCATTTGGCTTGGTAACTTTCAATACTTCTCTTACACTATTCCAGAACTCCTCGTTTTCGCTTTTTGCTGATGTTGTACCCCTCGAACCCACATCCCAAGGTGCATAAACACCTAGAACGAAGATCCGAGTGATTCCAACTTTCAGCCTAATCCATAGAAGACGAGGGCTGACACACTCATACTCATTCACGCACTCAGCCATTCGTGCAGAAAGAATTAGACCGACCCCTTGACAGCCTCGGCTGGTACTGGAAATTCCAGACCAATACGCCGTGTAAGGGCCGTGCTGCGTCGCGTCGCATCCTTTCCGCTTCGTTTCATTCACGCACAACACATCCAAACGTCTTTCATCCATCATCTGGCATACTTCCTCAATCTTATCCTTCATTCCTCCTCTTACATTCATCGTCGCAAAGCGGCTTTCAGCAGACCGCATACCGCTCCCGCCGGGAACGAGACGTGATGGGGTGCGGACACCATCGCCGCCATTTATATGCTTTTTACGATTCATAATGCGATTCCCACGAGACGCTAGGGAAAAATTTTGTCCGCCCCAGCAGAGCCCCGCATGCCAGGGTAAGGCTAGCCATTACCTGGGGGTCGCCCAACCCCATGGCGGAAGTGGCACGCTCGAGACTAGGCTCGCCCCTAGCCATGCATCCATCGGCGCGGCAGACCTTAGATTGGCAGGGATTTACATTAAAGAGGAATCCCAAGTCTATCCCTTAGTCGGCTCTTACGACATCCGTGGGAAAGAGATGGAGTGGTCCTATTCTTTTGTAATGATGCCGGGAACCACACGGCAATTTGTAATGGTGCCGGGAACCACACGGCAATTAAAAGTAGTAATTAAAAGGAGTACATGCATACAAATAGTCCTGTGGCGACATCATCAAACGTCACATGTCAACAGCCAATCACAGCACGAATGCTAAATCGCGCAAGATAAATTTCCACTGGTTGTTCTCCAGTATCTCACCTAACCTGGAGTAAGATCTTCTTATTAATGGCGGTCCGGCAAGATTCCTATCTCTTTCCTGGAGCAGAGATTAAATACTACTACCTTAAATTTAGGAACAAATTGTTTTGGAGCTTTTTTCGGAGACTGTAATGTAATACAATCTATACTAATATTATAAAGCTGAAGAGTTTGTTTTGTTTGTTTGTTTGTTTAAACGCGCTAATCTCAGAAACTACTGTACCGATTTGAATAATTATTTCACTGTTAGATAGTCTATTTATCGAGGAAGGCTATAGGCTACATTTTATCCCGGATTTCCTACGGGAAACGTCAACAATGCAGGTGAAAGTTGAATGAGTCGGCCATCTGCGAGCTTTCCACGCGAACGCTGCGCAAACCAACAAAGATATAGTAAAACAATGTACTAAAGATGTGAAGTACTCATTTGCCCACTCATTGCCACAAAAAAGTCCGCGAGAGCATATATCTATCTCTTAAGGTTTACTTACAATAACCACTTTTATGTTCATTTTTTAAGATTATTTTTTCATTATAAACATAAGTTATTTTGAAACCAATTTTCTTTAATTCAGTATTAATCCTTATCCAAATAAATATGTTTATTACTTTCGGCTTTTCATGTAGACTAAAATTGCCATTTACAGTATATAAATCAGACGAATAGGTTTTGAGATATAGTCGTTATAAGCAATTTGCAGCGAAACATTTAATACGGCGAACCAGCGATCTTTCTAATACGCGTGTCCGCCTAATTAGCAGCTATAATTGATAAAGCCGAGGAGGATGTTTGCAAAAATTAATATGATGCCCAAAATAACTATTCCACGCGGACGAAGTCGCGGGCACAGCTAGTCTAATATAATTGTAATATTCATTGTGTTTTCATGCGATGTCCAAGTCGATCTATTTGCTAAAAACGTAAAATATTTTTAATATTGGCATGATAATAACTTATGTAATAACTTAAGACAGAAGGTCCTTTAAGTAGAGACTAAATAGATAAACCGACTTGATATTACATGGATCTCACAACTTTTTACGGTAGAAAGACTGAGCTGCGAGACTTGTATTTTTTTACAGGATGTTTTTGATGGCATATATTGTTCCAGTTTGTCGTGTGGTTCCCGGCACCAATAGAAAAAAAAGAATAGGACTACTCCCCATCTCTTTCCCATGGATGTCGTAAAAGGCGACTAAAGGATAGGCTTACAAACTTGGGATTCTTTTTTAGGCGACAGGCTAGCAACCTGTCACTATTTGAATCTCAATTCTATCATTAAGCCAAATAGCTGAACGTGGCCTTTCAGTCTTTCCAAGACTGTTGGCTCTGTCTACCCCGTAAGGGATATAGACGTGATTATATGTTTGTATGTATATTGTTCCAGCCATTATTTTCTCTGTCTTACCATGTCATTACACTCTAATCCTCAGCTTGATAACAGTCATCATAACAAACTCACAGTATTTTAAGTACGTCCACAAAATTGGATCTAACCACATGACATTGAGTGGATTACACAATTTATTATAGTTGGTAAATAATTGACGATATTAAATCAACTGGGCCACATTGCGAAACTTTTACAGCACTCTATGTATAATAATGCCTAGATTTTTACGTGTGATAGGTTTTTGTGTGTGTTAGACATAGAATTTTGTTGTAACTGAACAACATACATACATAAATACATAACTTAAAGCCAAATAGCTGAACTTGGCCTATCAGTCTTTTCAAGACAGTTGGCTCTGTCTACCCGGCAAGAGATATAGACGTGATTTTATGTTTGTATCTTGACATTGACTCAATCCCCGAAAAGGAGGAAACACGGAGAGTCAGCACTTTTGTATAATTAAGATTGGAACTGAACTATACATACACAGACACCGTTTTTTCGGCGAAAGAAGTCGCGGACAACAGCTTGAAGTTAATAAAGCGGAATAATGAAAACATTTCCTCATTTCCGGTTCAGTGCTTAGAAATTATCAAGTCTGTTACCGTGAAAGATTTCGGTATAAAAATTCACATTTATGGCGAAAAGCGAGTTATTACGGATATGCCATATAGGTAGTTATGCCTTAAGTCACATTTTGTTGATGATCTGAATAATGTTTGTTCCAGAATTTCGATGACATAAATACAAATAATAACGTCTTTATCCGTTGCGGCGCACACAGAGTCAACAGTCTAGAATGAACCGAAATTTAAATCTGACATATACGAGGTCTGGCTATTAAATAACGAGACTGCTTATGAAAAAGAGTTTTATTTTAAAAATTATTCTACAATCGAATGCTCCCCTTCAATATACTCCCCTTCCCTCGCCACACACCGTTCCATTCGTTTTTTCCATTGGTCAAGCTCGTAGACAGGTTGCTAGCCATCGCCTACAAAAGAATCCCAAAGTTTATAAGCCTTTCCCTAAGTCGCCTTTTGCTATATCTACGAAAAAGATATAGAGTAGGCCTATATTGAAGTGCCACGAACCACACAGGAGTACACACCAGAAATGTTTAATGACATTTGTCAATAATGTACCTACCTAGTTTCTGAAATAAGATTTTCATTTTTAAGACGTCCATTCCAATCTGAGGATCATGTGTAGAAGAAGCGGCGGAACAAACTACACTGCAGCATTTTCATCGGACGTCAATATACAAATATACATACATACATACATACCGTCACGTCTTTATCCCTTGTGGGGTAGACAGAGCCAACAGTCTTGAAAAGACTGAATGGCCACGTTCAGCTATTTGGCTTAACGATAGAATTGAGATTCAACTAGTGACAGGTTGCTAGCCCATCGCCTAAAAAAGAATCCCAAGTTTGTAAGCATATACAAATATAGATCTCTTAAATCTAAATCGTGGACGAATGCACATTGTCTACATTGTCTACATACATTGACAGTCGGTCAGGTGGACCCTGGGCCCCGAGACACTTCTGTGGAGGGTGCAACAGGGTACACGCAGAGATGAGAGGTCACTCAGTCAGATACCTTTCGTAACAAGCAACTCCCGTCTGACCTCCACACTAGTGTTGTCGAACGTCAGTCCACTATCGAGAGATTATCGATAGTTCACTATTTACACTGCAATGTAGCATACTACCTCCGCACTAGTGTTGTCGAACGTCAGTCCACTATCGAGAGATTATCGATAGTTCACTATTTACACTACTATAGATATATATAGAATAGATATATACTAGCTGTGGCCGAAACTTCGTCCGCGTGGAAAAGTTATTTTGAGCGTCATTGAAGCCCTCAAGGATGAATAATTTTCTCCGTTTTATTTCACATATTCCATTATTTCTTGGCTCCTTATAGTTGCAGCGTGATGTTATATAGCCTAAAACCTTCCTCGATAAATAGTCTATTCAACGCAAAAAGAAGTATCGATACTATTGATGGTCTATTTATGATTTTCGAGGTAAAGAATCTATACTAAAAATATCGATTTCGATTCGATATAAAAATATCGATAGTTCAGCAACCCTATTCTGCATCCTTTGCAGGGAAAAGTAACCAGTATTGGATCATGATTACGCTGTTATCAAATGTCTTACCTTAAAATGCACCATTTCGATGCGATGAACCTGGAATTAATAAAAGATTTTGTTTTATAACCGATTATTTTGCCTTAATTTTAATTTCAGATATTGATCTCGAAAATACACATACATACATACATATAATCACGTCTATATCCCTTGCGGGGTAGACAGAGCCAACAGTCCTGAGCGGACTGATAGGCCACGTTCAGCTATTTGGCTTTAAGATAGAATTGAGATTCGAATAGTGACAAGTTGCTAGCCTATCGCCTAAAAAAAGAATCTCAAGTTTGTAAGCCTATCCCTTAGTCGCCTTTTACGACATCCATGGGAAAGAGATGGAGTGGTCCTATTCTTTTTTGTATTGGTGCCGGGAACCACACGGCACGAAAATCCCGAAAATACTTTATCTATTTTAATAGATTCCTACAAAATAGATAGGTAGTATAATAATGTAATTAATTCTGATCTTAATAAATGCTTACATACAACTAATGAAGGATAAAATAAGGGATAGGCTTATAAACTTGCGATTCTTCTTTTAGGCGATGGGCAAGCGACCTGTGATTATTTGAATCTCAATTCTAAGCCAAACAGCTGAACATGGCCATTCAGTCTTTTCAAGACTGTTGGCTCTGTTTACCCAGCAAGGATATAGATGTGACTGTATGTATGTATAAAGTTACGCCTCTCTCCCGGAGGGGTAGCCAGACACTACATCTTTCCAGTTGTCATAGACTAGTATTATCATAAATTATTAATCTTGAGGATTTGGTAAACTTAAATTTTAATTGTATTTACTAATTATCCCGCATTAAAATTATCAACTTGTTAACATCGCATCGTCCACAATACAGTCCAATTCCCACGCGAGGAAAGTCGGATGTTATCTGGTTATATATAGCAAATAAGATGATTTTACGTTTTACGTTTAATTCAACTAGTATAGTGTCTCACAATATAAGATCTTTTAGGGAATGGGCTTACAACCTGTCACTATCTGAATCTCCATTCGATCATTAAGCCGTACAGCTGAACGTGGCCTTCCAGTCGTTAAGAGACTGTTGGCTCTATCTACTCCGTTAGCGATCAAGACGTGATTAATGTGGTTTGGCAAAGGTATAGATATAAAAGAGAGATGAAAGACCAATCCCGGTCGCACCCTCTACAGCAATAAAAGCTTAAATTTCGAACTAACAAAACAACAAACCTTTTTAAATCGAAAAATCGAAATGGCACAAACACAAAAAAGTAAAAAAGAAAACTAAACTGAAAAAAAAAACAGTTCTAAATTCAAAACTCGCGTGTTTTGGCGCGCGTTCGAAATACAAACGGACGAACGGCACTGGCTGTGCGCACGCACTGTGGTATGCATTCGCTAGATGATGTTTTTATAGAGCAATGCTGGAGGGCGCATCTTTTGGGGCGCTTTTACACTTATCACTGCCCTTTGATAGTAAAAAAAATATATGCTTTGGTGGTCGAATGGTTAAATCTATACTAATATTATAAAGTTGAAAAGTTTGTTTGTTTGTTTGAAAGCGCTAATCTCAGGAACTACTGGATCGAATTTAAGAAATCTTTTTTTGTTGAATAGACCATTTATCGAGGAATGCTTTAGGCTATATAACATCACGCTGCAACTATTAGGAGCGAAGAATAATGGATACTGTAAAAAAGAAGGGGGTAAATTATTCATCCTTGAGAGCTTCAATGATACCCAAAATAACTATTCTACGCGGAGGAAGTCGCGGGCACAGCTAGTTGTCTGAATAAAAAGCGTGATACAGAGTGGTACATGTTCAAATCCTACTGCAGTCATGAAACAATTAGAAGGAAACCTGCACATTCAGGCAACTGGATGTGTAACCATGATCGATCCAATACGGGTTAGGTACCCCTGCAAAGCTTGCGGAGGTCAGACGGGAGTCGCTTTAAGAACTGACTCATCCAATTCAGGATCCATGGTCAAAGGCATACCCCGGGCTCCTCTCCAGAGTGGTGAGGATGCAACCGGGACTAAAGCCAGGACGAAGAAGAAGATTGCAGTCGGGCGTTAATCCTACTATATACTATTATAAAGGCGAAAGTTTGTATGGATGTTTGTTACTCTTTCACGCAAAAACTACTGAACCGATTACCATGAAATTTGGTATGTAGGTAGCTGAAGACCCAGAATAACACATAGGCTACTTTTTATCCCAGAGTTCCTAAATCGGGATTGATAGGGTTTCCATGCGGACGAAGTCGCGGGCGGCCTCTAGTTTAGATTTAATAATTTATGTGTGTGTTCCGTGTGGATTCCGGCAATGCCGTGTGGTTCCCGGCACCATTGGAAAAGAAAGAATAGGACCACTCCATCTCTTTCCCATGGATGTCGTAAAAGGCGACTAAGGGACAGGCTTATAAACTTGGGATTCTTCTTTTAGGGGACAGACTAGCAGCCTGTCACTATTTGAATCTCAATTCTATCATTAAGCCAAATAGCTAAACGTGGCCTATCAGTCTTTTTAAGACTGTTGGCTCTGTCTACCCCGCAAGGGATATAGACGTGATTATATGTATGTATGTAATTTAATTCTAGAATTTTAACAAAAAAAATCGTATACATAATCTATTGTAAAAGCTTCCTAACACTGACCACCGCATCTCCACAGTGAATGACCTCGATAAAGACATCATGTATTTACGGGAAACACAAGTACTGAGATAGGAGATAAGGTTCTTAGTCATTTTTCATTCGCTTTTAAGCATTTTTGTACTTGTTTTAGTGATAAAACCTTCATCATCATGTTATCGTGGCGTGTAATGAAAAATGTTGGCTTTGTCTGCCCCGTAAGTGATTAAATGTAATTTGATATAATTTATACATACATATAATCACGTCTATATCCCTCGCGGGGTAGACAGAGCCAACAGTCCCGTAAAGACTGATAGGCCACGTTCAGCTATTTGGCTTTAAGATAGAATTGAGATTCAAATAGAATATAATTTATGTTTAGTCATTTGTATATGTTAGAAGTAAAATGCAAAATAAAAATAAAACAAAGTAACCTTTTACAGGGTAGACACAGCATAAACATCTACTAGCACATCGCCTAAAAAAAGGATCCCAAGTTTATCATCCTTTCCTTTGATTGACTTTTACAATCTAGACGGGAAGAGAAGCGGCACGGAATCTTGCGCAAGAGTTGTTCTGAAACTTACTTCGAGGCTAAGCTGACTCAATATGTATAATTTGTCCCTTAAATATTTATACTTACTAGGGAAACCAGGCTTCACACGGGTAGCAATAATAGTAATAGATATAAACCATCTTGACAAAACACTCTTTCCAACATTTCGGACAGTAAAAATATCCGTCCACAATTTTCCGAGATAAGCACATACATACATACTTTTTCATCCTAGAGGCATAGAGTTAGCTCTTTTCGGTGGAGCGTCCTTCATAAATCTATTTTCTCTGTTATTTTTTTAATTTGTTGGTATGTTGTAACGCATATATACAGACAGAGAAATGAGGGGGACTTTGTGATATGTAGTGAAGTGATAAATATTTTTTAATTTATTTATCATAGTTAATGCCATTTTTAGCCATCCAAATTATTCAGATTTATAAGTCTCAAACAAAGTTGAGACTTGTGTTAAGGAAAATTAGAAAGCGGCTCTGTAAATCGAAAAATTCCGCTAGTTTCGATTCCCGTGGGAATATTGAAAATTTTTTAATTCGTTGTGGCGACATCTCTACGCATCAATCAAACAACTACTGTCAATCAATCTAAATCGCGATTTCAAAGATTTCATGGATTGAAGCATCAATACAGCCTCCGACACAACATCGTGTGTCGCGCGGTTCCCCAGGCATCACACCAGCCTGGCGGAAGATCTTCCCTTGTACTATGTAATATGTACTGCAAAAGGATAAAAATAAACTCTTTTCAAATCTTCACATCTAACCCATAAAAACCTGAACTCTTCCAAAAACACTCATTGAGAATGCCAAAGTTCCTCAAACTTCAACTATTAAACTTATTTTTGTCGTTTCACACGTGTTATGTCATAAAGATATATGATATACGTCGTCTTGACATTGACCTCAGAATCGGCGTGACAGTGAGGCTTATAACACTAGAGATGACATAACATACATAAAGCTTGACCGTATATAGCATACTTCGCCATATAGCGAATTATTTGAATCAAAACATTGAGCTGGCTATAATGAAAATTTATTGCCAGCTCAATATTTTGAAGAAAAAAGTTAGCATAACTCAACGCTGTTAAATAGTCGGGAATGTCTTTTCTTCTTGTCTATCATAGACCGAGTGAGTGAAGAGAGTTCTACGAATTAACTTGGGGAGAAAATTTTATGCGTATATTTGTAACGCGATAACTTTCGAACCGCTGGTCTGACTTTGATGAATTTCAAAAGGTTTGTAGGTTCTCAAATCAAATCAAAATAATTTATTTGTAAATACAGGTAAATACAAAGATGTCAATACAATTAAGGTGCTCTGTATTTTGCCAAAGTGGCGTACAAATATAAAGTCATAAATAAAAAATAAAATAATTAACATTGATTACAGTTTGTCTTTTAGGAAGTCATCAAGCTTATAATAGCATTTCTCAACGAGTAGTTTATGAAGGCTTTTTTTAAATGTATCTGAACTGGCCGATTTAAAAGAGATAGGTAGGTTATTGTATATCACAGGAGCTCTTCCAAATACACTTTTTTGCATCAAAGCTGTTTTACAGACAGATAACGCTATTTTAGATGAATTTCGAGCCCGTGTACGAAATCTGAATTTATTTTTGTGTGTGTGCACAAAAATAGCACACTCAAATATAACCATGCATGGCAATGTCAGTAATTGAAATTTTTTAAAATATGGTAGTATGGTACACACGAATCTGTTTGCTGGAGTTGGAAAACAGATCGTATACAACGTTTTTGAGCCTTAAAAATAAGTTCTTTGTGGAATTACCCCAAAACATAACTCTTCTGTCAATAGAAAGAAAAATAGTTGGCGTCGTTTTTGAGGTATTTCCAATTTTGTAAAAAAATAAAACTGTTCGCGAGATCGGAGTTCGCGGCTAATGACTGGTTTTAAACAGGTACGTTTATATTTGACAATACTGCATTATAGTAACATCGCCTCACTACAACTGAATCGTGACAAAAAGAGTGAGCATGACGTTAAAAGTAAGTAAAGATGTACAAAATTAAAAAAGAAATACAATTTCGTATAATTTCAAGTCAAAGTTTTCATAATTTTATATTTTTTAATAAATAAAAAGTTGACAAATCATATGCTAACTCCTTTCATTTATCTCAACGTTAATGTATATAAGTAATTCTCTAGTAATTTTGCGTTATTTCAGTATTTTCTGTAAAAGACAATGAACCGGAAGTTTTTTTATTTTGTTTTGTCTAATTCAAAGAAATGTTTGTTTGGCTTGATGGTTATAGCGCAAAAACTGATGTTATTAAATTTTCATAATTTTTGTCATTCACATTATATCGCGTCTTTATCCGGTACGGCGTAGGCACAACCAAAAGTTTTAAAAGACTGAAAGATCACATTCAGCTGAATGGATTAATGATGGAATTGAAATTCAGATATTGTGAGCCGATCGATCTATTCAATCCCCATCTACGACATGATGTAATATAACTTTTTCAGATTGTCCTGAGTCTTGGATGTTTATCTATATAAGTATTTATTATAAAACATAAAGAGCCGTGTGGTTCCCGGCACCAATAAAAAAAAAGGACCATTCTATCTAGTTCCCATGGACTAAGGGATAAGCTTACACCTACTTACCTAGGGTTCTTCTTATAAAAGATGGGCTAGCAACCTGTCACTATTTAAATCTCAATTCTATAATTAAGCCAAACAGCTCAACATGGGCTATCAGTATTTTCAAGACTGTTGGCTCTGTCCACTCCGCAAGGGATAAAGACTTGATTATATGTATGTAGGTATGTTGTCAAGAAAATACGTTTGAGCAATATACCGTACATAAAAGAATATTTATATCATGTTCTAGTTATCTCGTAATTGAATACACATTCTTGAGAATCTCCCACAACCCATGGGGTTCAATGCGAGCGTTACGTAAACCCATGGAAAAACAAAATGGCCACAATGGATTCTTGGTGAAATTAAATGGTAAAATATATGTTCGCCGTGCCGTGTGGTTCCCGGCACCAATAAAAACAAAAGAATAGGACCACTCCATCTCGCTCCCATGGATGTCGTAAAAGGCGACTAAGGCATAGGCTTATAAGCTTTTGCCTTCACTATTGAATCTCAATTGTATCATTTAGTCAAATAGCTGAACGTGGCCTGTCAGTCTTTTCAGGACTTATAAATCTGTCTACCCCGCAAGTATGACGCGGGAAGCGACATTGCATTATACTATGTAGTGATGGAAAATTAAATTATAATTACCAATATAAGTATATAAAAGTACCAATTATATCTTACGCAATTAAAAAAACAGTATTTTGATAGTTTTGTACGAGTACACAAAGAACACAAGAAAAATTCTTCATTCATTCATATAGTCCCGTCTATATTCCTTGCAGGGTAGACAGAGCCAAAAGTCTTGAAGAGACTGGTAGGCCACGTTCAGCTGTTTGGCTTTATGTTAGCATTGAGATTCAAATAGTGACAGGTTGCTAGCCCATCGCCTAAAACGAGAATCCCAAGTTTATAAGCCCATCCCTTAGTCGCCTCTTACGACATGGGAAATGAGATGGGATGGAGTGGTTCTATTCTTTTTTAATGTTGGTGCCGGGAACCACACGGCACAAAATTCTTCATTATCACTAAATTCCACGCTCACACAGGACATTACATAAATACTTAACATAATCGCGCCTATTTGCCCAGCCATTGTTGTAAGTACGTAACGAACTTAACCAAATTAAAACGTTTAGCATTATGTCGTCATCATAGAATTATAAATTACTAGAGGCCGCCCGCGACTTTGTCCGCATAGAAACCCTATCAATCCCGCGGGAACTCCGGGATAAACAGTAGCCTTTATGTTATTGTGGATCTTCAGCTACCTACGTACCAAATTTCATCGTAATCGGTTCAGTAGATTTTGCGTGAAAGAGAAACAAACATCCATACTAACATCCTGACATATTCACAAACTTTCGCATTTATAATATTAGTAGGATATTAAATTATAGAAGTGGACATCGCCTTACCGATTCACCTCTCCACGCCTATTAACCGCTACATATAAACATTATCATTGATTGGATGACTCAGGTTTTTACACGAAGCGACTCCTGTCTGAAGTTCGCAACGCAACCTTTTTTTAATAATAATAATAAATATATACGGGACATTACACAGATTGAGTTAGCCTCGAAGTAAGTTTGAGACTTGTGTTACGAGATACTAACTCAACGATACCTTATGTTATATTAAATACTTATATACTTATATAGATAAACATCCAAGACCCAGGCCAATCAGAAAAAGTACTTTTCTTATCATACCCTGGCCGGGATTCGAACCCGGGACCTCCGGTGTCACAGACAAGCGTACTACTGCTGCGCCACAGAGGCCATTTTGGATTATGGCTAAACATACAGCCTGAATGTGCAGGTTTCCTCAAATCACTATCACTCAACACGTGACTGTAAGCAATGAAACTTATTTACATATACATACATATATAATACGCCTCTTTCCTAGAGGGATAGGCAGAGACCACATCTTTCCACTTGCAACGGTCACGATCCTTGAATACTTCTTTTGCTTCATCCACATTCATAACTCTCTTCACATTCTTCAAGTCGGTTTTGGGTACTTCCGATTTCATAAATTTATTTATAAAACTCAGAAAAGACTCATTAGTACATGTCTTCTATCAGTCACCATTAAATTTTCAAATTGTATGTCAATAATAATTCAGAGTTTTATTTGACATCATTACTTTTGCGCAGAAATCAACGGGCAATGCAATGCAAGGCAGCTACTCGTACACTCATTATTAAACGTTCAAGTATAATATGGCATTTCTACTGTATTATTTTATTCCAATTTCTATGGACGTCATAGTCACAGCACAAAGTGATTTGAGTCTAATCTCATTACTTACGAAATTAATGCATACATTTTATATTGGGATTGAAATTAAATAAAATTCAAAAGATGATATCAAATAGTATTATTTTTTATTTAATAAATGAGCCCATATATTTTTCAAGACGATAAGTTTAAAATGAAGACATAGGCAATGAATTCTCCGGGATGTTCCTAAAACTGTAACAAAAGATTGGTAAATTATTTTTATTATCTTATACGCTTCGAATCTCAACAATAATAGCTCATTTAACAATCGTCTTTCAATATAATTTAAATGCGATGAATATATTTGTTTAATGTACATTATTGTTCATATCCTTAATTTTATGGCATATACATTACAGATAGGTATTACATGCCGTGTGGTTCCCGGCATCAATACAAAAAGAATAGGACCACTCTATCTCTTTCCCATGGATGTTGTAAAAGGCGACTAAGGGATAGGCGTACATAATTGGGATTCGTTTTTAGGCGATGTGTTAGCAACCTGTCACTATTCGAATCTCAATTCTATCATTAATCCAAATAGCTGAACGTGGTCATTCAGTCTTTTCAAGACTGTTGACTCTGTCTACCCCGCAAAGGATATAGACGTGACTATATGTATGTATGTATAACTGAAAAAAAGAAAAAATATATAAATCTATAGACATTTTATCCTGGTTGTAATAGGCTATTACATCTTGCAAACTGGAACATGGATGAACCGTTATTATTAGTATGAAGGATGATTGCCACGAGCGACCAATCATCAGTCGTAAACCACGTTAATTTATTTTAGCACTAAATTGCACCAATTTTGATAACTCATTATACCATCAATTTGTGCAACGCAAATCATGGGCCATGTTTTATTTCGCCTAAACACGTATCCAAATTAAATTAAACCCCCAAAACCATAAATTGCTTTAAACTTAATATTGCGTCGAAGAAATCACAAGGGTCAACCTAAAATGGTTTGGAACTATTTAAAATTACTACTAGCCATATAAGGCGTAAGGAACAAAGCAAATGATTTCTTGCCGGCCAGCATCTCTCGCCAAGGACCAATAGAACACGAGCGCTCGAATTTCGAACAAAAGGCGATCCAATTTCGAAATTTGAGTAATGACTTAAAAATACACTGATTCGAGATTAAATGCTTGATGGTTTCAATTAAAAATTGCGCATAGAATCATCTTTTAAGTCGTAGAATTAGGAATAATGTAAGACTATAGAAGTGGGAAGTAGTGTCGTAATGTTCTCGGCCCTTTAGATTACCACTCATTATCGTATCCGTGGATGGCGTAAGCGACGACTAAGGGAATAGCAACTTTTCTTCTCGTGAAGATTGTAAAAGTAAATCAAGGGAAAGTCACAATTCGCGTCTCAATTTCATCATCTATATAGCTATACAATTGAATTTGGCCATCCCGTTTTTTCGAGATCGTGGATCTGTCTTCCCCGTAAGGGATAAAAATGTTCTTACTAATATGTGTGTAATGACTGTTGAATATAACGTAGCAACTGAAAGTTGTGAAACCTTATCGCTTTCAAATTGCATATCAATTCTGAGATTTCTTTCGCATCGGAAAACTGAGTGCGATGCAAGACGACAACACATCATTCTTATAGTTTCAGTACAATGTGGCATTTCTATTGCTTTCTATTATTCCGATTTCTGTGGTTTTCAGTACAAAAGATTGAAATAATGACTAATCAATTAACGTAAGATTTGGATGGCTTTATCTGAATAATCTGAGATAACTCTTAATACAGACTCAGTCTTCCATGATGGTTTTTGACGGGAAATCAACTTTTTTATGGTTCTATACTCAAAGTGTAAAACCGTACCCTATTACTAAAGACTGTAGCGGGAGCGATGTTTCGGGCACAAAGGGTAGATCTTCCGCCAAGCTAGGTGTTATGCCTGGGGAACCGCGCGACAGACGATGTTGTATATATGCTCCAATCCGTGAAATCTTTGCTTGCGCGATTTAGACTTATAGCTGTTTGTTCATGTGACTTGTGGCGCAGAGATGTCGCTACAAATTGTTGTGATGTCGTGCCGCTCCGGTCTCTACGCTTAAGAATAGGACGACTCCATCTCTTTCCCGTGAATGTCGTAAAAGGCGACTTAGGGATAGGCTTATAAACTTGGGATTCTTTATTTTTTAGAAAGGCGATGGGCTAGCAACTTGTCACTATTTAAATCTCAATGCAATCTGTTTACCCCGCAAGGTGTATAGACGTGATTATATGTATGTATGTATGTATATTGTAAGACATTAGCACGTAGGTAAGTTCTTTTATCATTAAATCTCACGCACGCGCACTAAAATGAGATCATTATTTTCAATAAACCATATCATTCCAAAACCAAGGTCGTCATTATTATTACGAGTATATGCATTTCGTGAGATTTCGTTTTCGAAAAATATTGAGAGTACAGAGAGTTAGTAAAGTTACTTAACCCTCGACGGACAAAGGGGTGTGTTATAAGTTTGACGTGTGTGTCTGTCTGTTTGTGTAATGATACGTAGGTATGTACTAAAAAAAGTATAAAATAAAGATTAAAAAAGTACTCACAATAACCTCAAATAATTTAAAGCATACATTAATATACATACATACATATAATCACGTCTATATTCCTTGCGGGGAGACAGATCCAACAGTCCTGAAAAGACCGAAAGGCCGCGTTCAGCAATATGGCTCCTTTTTTTTTTAATGTGCCGTGTGGTTCCCGGCACTATTACAAAAAAGAATAGGACCACTCCATCTCTTTCCCATGGATGTCGTAAAAGGCGACTAAGGGATAGGCTTATAAACTTAGGAATTCTCTTTTAGGCGATGGGCTAGCAACCTGTCACTATTTGAATCTCGGTTCTATCATTAAGCCAAATAGCTGAACGTGGCCATTCAGTCTTTTCAAGACTGTTGGCTCTGTCTACCCCGCAAGGGATATAGACGTGACCATATGTATGTATGTATGTATGTTTTTTTTAATTCAAAATTTTTATGCATTATTATAGGATACTACATATCGCTTAATAATTGTCAAACGTTTGGTTTCACAACATTGGTTGGAGCTACATATACAACCTCCGACACAACATCGTCTGTCGCGCGGTTCCCCAGGCATAACACCTAGCCTGGCGGAAGATCTTCCCTTTGTGGCGGTCGAGCCGAGTCATCGCTCCCGCCTTGACGGCCTCTGTGGCGCAGCAGTTGTGCGCTTGTCTGTGACACCGGAGGTCCCGGGTTTGAATCCCGGCCAGGGCCTGATGAGAAACGAACTTTCTCTAATTGTCCTGAGTCTTGGATGTTTACCTATATAATTATTTATTATACATATAGTGCCGTGTGGTTCCCGGCACTATTACAAAAAAGAATAGGACCACTCCATCTCTTTCCCATGGATGTCGTAAAAGGCGACTAAGGGATAGGCTTATAAACTTAGGATTCCTCTTTTAGGCGATGGGCTAGCAACCTGTCACTATTTGAATCTCGGTTCTATCATTAAGCCAAATAGCTGAACGTGGCCATTCAGTCTTTTCAAGACTGTTGGCTCTGTCTACCCCGCAAGGGATATAGACGTGATCATATGTATGTATGTATGTATACATATAGTATCGTTGAGTTAGTGTCTCGTAACACAAGTCTCGAACTTACTTCGAGGCTAACTCAATCTGTGTAATTTGTCCCGTATATGTTTATTTATTTACATAAAGCAACAACTTTACATATTCTTTATTTTATGATCCATCACTCATTTCGTAACTGAGTTTTACAAATGGTGCGCATACGTCACAAAAGCGAACTTGCCTATCTGCAGCCGGCATCTCTGTTACCATCTAGGATAAATTTTAGCTGGAATTGTGCATTGAGACGTTTTTGTTATATCCTTATTGAACGAAGGATCATTGCGTTAACATAATAAGGCATAAAGTACCGAAATATAACGTTTTGGCAGATAAGAGAAATAAGACTGCCTTTGAAAGAAACCTACATGGTCATTGATTCCTTTAAAAATAAATGTTACAGTTAAAGCCATTATCATACGCCCCGCCATTAACTCTGTGTCTGAGTGACAATTATGACAATCGATCAATACGTATAATAAAACAATAGAAATATATATATTGATTTATTAAAAAACATTAGAGAAGATTCATGAAAAAAATTGTAAACGCTTTTTTTGTATAATATTTTTTATATCTATACTAATATTATAAAGCTGAAGAGTTTGTTTGTTTGTTTAACATCACGCTGCAACTATAAGCAGCAAAGAAAAAATGGAAAATGTGAACAAAACGGGGAAAATTATTCATCCTTGAGGCATCAATGATGCCCATAATAACTATTCCACGCGGACGAAGTCGCGGGCACAGCTAGTGTATAATATAAACTTGGGATTCCTCTTGTAGGCGATGGGCCAGCAACCTGTCACTATTTGAAACTCAGTTCCATCATTAAGCCATACAGCTGAACGTGGCTGTGTATGGCTTTCAGTCTATTCATAACTGTCGACTCTGTCTGCCCCGCAAGGGATATGGACGTAACTGTAAGTTTGTATGTAATCCTATATGAGTGGAGCCCCGCGCAAAAGCTAGTTATAAGATTTGAAATTAGAAGCCAGACGCATTATTTTTCTGTCAAATTATAATACGCCCAAAACACGTTACACAGATACGTCCTTGCTTTCTTCTAATATCTTCGGAATATCGTATCCGTCAGCTTGTTATCATATAGTATGTTAAACAATAAACAATCGCTCATATGTCTTTTGGTGTGTGGTCCAAAGCATGCGCGAGAACGGGCGTGTAGCGAGAGAGATGATTCGGGATCCGATTTCGCCACAGGCAGTTAAAAACAGAGTGAAATATATATATATATACGTACATACACATGATCACGTCTACATCGAATGGCCACGTTCAGCTATTTGGCTTAATGATAGAATTGATTAAACCTCACGGCACAAGAATTATATTATGAACAAAATTTACGTAACTACACCTGTATAAAACGAAAAACAACGCTCCACTTAACTAGACCGACAAGAGTTAGCTCTTAAAAAGGTATAGGAAGAAAAAGTGCTTCCTCTATATCGCTTGACTTATACCAAAGCAAAATATATTCGGTCTCGGACACAATAGCTTTATAATTGCACCGACCTTGCTCCACATCTCGATTTGTATGTATGTCTGTATGTATATAGTTCGCAGCAAACAATGAGATAGGATTTATTGGATTGCTTCAAAATGCATCTTCTTTTTGATGATGGCTCAATGAATGAACGAATGAAGCAACTCTTGTGTACTTATTATTATTTACTAGTTGTGCCCGCGACTTCGTCCGCGTGGAATATTTATTTTGGGCATCATTTATTTTCAAAGGAACATAATTATTTTAAATTATCTAATTACTTCTGCGTAAATTATATTTTGTTTTTATTTTCTTTTCTTTATCAATTCGACCCAGTAGTTCCTGAGATTAGCGCGTTCAAACAAACAAACTCTTCAGCTTTATAATATTAGTATAGATATGATATCTCTTCACATCTACTGAATAAAACTTCTTAAAATATCACGTATATGTACATAACTAAGAGTCTGGAGAAAGACAACTTTCATCCCGGGAATAATTATAATTCCCGTGGGATTTGCGAATAACCGCCAAAGAAGAATCCCAAGTTTATAAGCCTATCCCTTAGTCGCCTTTTACGACATCCATGGGAACAAGATGGCGTGGTCCTACTGTTATTTTTTATTGGTGCCACACGGAGCTTTAAAAGCTAGTCCCATTTTTAAATACATCCAACTGATAGAGGCCTTACTTGTCTCATTGACATCGCTAACCCCGTAAAGTTTAAAGACAAATTAACGCACTCTCTTCCTAAAACATTCCCACATGGAGATTCTAAACTCTTGCATCGAACTGATTTTTATCAGAACTTACATAAATACTCCTGGTAGCGTTATCACATGTTGAATCTGTTTTTACAATCTACGATCAGACGGCGGTCTGTGAGAGCGAATAACTTTACCCTGAAGGCTTTGTTAAAATCGTATGGTAAGATGAGAGAGGAATTACCACACAGATAATTTAACTAGATCGTTCTATCTACATCACACACACACATACATACATACATAAAATCACGCCTCTTTCCCGGAGGGGTAGGCAGAGACTACCTCTTTCCACTTGCCACGATCTCTGCATACTTCCTTCGCTTCATCCACATTCAAAACTCTCTTAATGCAAGCTCGGCGGTTTCGGGTACTTTTGACCTGACTCTTTACCAGGGCGTCCTTAATTTGATAGATACGTTAGTCTAGGTCTTTCCACTCCGACCTTTCCCTCCACACTCTTCTTGTATATCTGCTTAGTCAACCTGCTTATAATCAACATACATATAATCACGTCTATATCCCTTGCGGAGATAGACAGAGCCATTAGGCTTGAAAAGACTGATAGGCCACGTTCAGCTGCTTGGCTTAATGATAGAACTCAGATTGAAATAGTGGTCACAATTTGGTTGCTCGCCCATCGCCTAAAAGAGGAATCTCAAGTATATAAACCTATCTCTTTGTCGCCTTTTAGGACATCCATGAGAAAGAGATATAGTGGTCCTATTCTATTGGTACCGAGAACCACACGGCACAATTCTATCTACTAGTAACTATTATGGTAACATTAGGAGCGTCGAATGGGCTATATGTGTCGTGTGGTTGCCGGCACTTTAGAATAGTTGTTATACCCTATGTTGGATGGATGTCGTAAAAGGCAACAAGGAAAGGTTTTACAATCTGCACAAGAATAGTTATATGTATGTAAGTTAAAGTATCTAATAAAATAACGAAGATACACTCACGTCTATATCCCTTGCGGGTTAGACAGAGCCAACAGTCTTGAAAATACTGAAGAGTCACGTTTAGCTGTAGGGCTTCATGATGGAATTGAGGGTCTTCGCCTACAAGAGAGCCTGTCCTTCTTAATCGCCTTTTACGACATCCATGTGAAAGATATGAAGTGGTTCTATTCCATAGTGCCGAAAACCACACGAAAACATGAACAATCATAATTTGAATTATTGCCATCTATATATACCTATGTGACATCAAACTTAATATTGTCATATGCCGATAGCCAGCATACAGTATTTAGTTTACCTTCATCACCATAGATGGCGTATAAATAAATTAAATAAAATAAGTATTTTATTTAATATATTTGAGAAACATTAAATTTATTTAATAGATAAGTTTAAGAAATTGTTAATTAGCGTGATTTGAGGAAACTATTGGAGACAGGCAGAAGAAACTTTCGTAATAATTGTCGTTTCTATCATTTATGGCTTCCAGTTAGTATGTGTTTCTGTGACAAGAACATAGATGGCGCTTGGAAATAAAAACATTAAGTTTAGTCCCAACTTGAACACATAGATGGCGTTTATACACACCAATGCGACAGAGTTCTAATGCCGTGTTTTTTTAACCTTATTCAAATAAAAAGGAAGGTTCTAGTTTGACCGTATTTTTTTATTGCCTGAGCAAAGGTTTCAGTACCTCTGCTTCAAAGTGTTCGCATTTCTTATCCAATTCCCGTGAACAGTTTCGATAAACAATTAAAATCCAAGGTCGAGCCAATTGTTTTGAAATTTTATATTTTATGGCTATAACGATCCTCTGTCTTTGACGTTATGATAAACAAAATAATTATATTTTTCTTAAATAACATCTATATATTTTATTACGTCTTTATCCCTAACTATGTAGACAGAGTTAACAGTCTTGAAAAGGCTAAAAAGCCACTTTTAGCTGTATGGCTTAATTATGATTTACTAGCTTTTACCCGAAACTTCGCCTGCCTGAATTTATAGATAGCTATTCTCAAAAGCAACAAATTTAACACCACCGACAAATAGCGCCGAATTTAGCGCCACCTACAAAATACTTTTAATACAAGTAATTATGCGTTGTACACAACATACATATAATCACGTATGTATCCTTTGCGGGGTAGACAGAGTCAACAGTCTTGAAACTGAAAGGACCAGTTCAGCTATTTGTTTGGCCGAATGAAAAATTGACATTGAAATAGTGTCAGCTTTTGATAGCCCATCGCTTTTAAGAAGAATCCCAAGTTTATAAGCCAAAGAAGTAGTCCTATTCTTTTTTTTAATTGGTACCGGGAACACACATCATATATTATACTTACTAGCCACCCGCCCCGACTTCGCACGGGTGCAAACTTCGGAAAAAATCAATATGTTTATTTATCAAAATAGGATGCACCACTTTACGACACCACATTAGAAACCCTGAAAATAACAGTATTTCTCCATTATTTAATAGATGTTATTATACATAAAAACCTTCCTCTTGAATCACTCTACCTGTTACAAAAAACCGCATCAAAATCCTGTGCGTAATTTTAAAGATTAAAGCATAGGTACATACAAACAGACTAAAATAGCGACTTTGTTTTATACTATGTAGTGATTAATTTAAAGTAAATAGTGTGATAGCTACAAGATAGTGATAAACTGCTAGTTCATATCGCCCATATTCAAATATCGCCAAATTCCAAGAAGATTTGTTCAGTAGATAACCCGAGAAGAGATACCAAACAAATAAACTCACTTTCGTATTTCTAATAGCAGTTGGTATAATATACAATACATATCTAGATATTTTCGCTTCCATTGTCAAAAGCTTAATATTCCATTTTCTTTTGTAAATAGATCTCATTGTCTTCAAAGTCTAGACTTAGAATTGCCACGATTTTTATTTTACGACCGCAACTTTCTATATCTGTTGTTATGAGACCAAGTGCCGTGTGGTTCCCGGCACCAATACAAAAAAGAATAGGACCACTCAATCTCTTTCCCATGGATGTCGTAAAAGGCGACTAAGGGATAGGCTTACAAACTTGGGATTCTTTTTAAGGCGATGGGCTAGCAACCTGTCACTATTTGAATCTCAATTCTATCATTAAACCAAATAGCCGAGCGTGGCCAGTCGGTCTTTTCAGGACTGTTGGCTCTGTCTACCCCGCAAGGGATATAGACGTGACCATATGTATGTATGAGACCAAAATAGGTTCTTACGTCTACGTCCGCGGCCAACTACTAGTCAAGTATTTTGAGTGTTTGTCTAAGTACAAACACAATTGTCCTACACTACAGCATCTCTCAAATTCCGGGCTAGACAAAGCCGCCTCGGCAGTTCACTCAAGGCGCCGGGGAGCGAACGCGACGTGTGAAATTGTATGTTGTTTTCCAATGGACACATAATACATACATATGGTCACGTCTATATCCCTTGCGGGGTAGACAGAGCCAACAGTGTTGGAAAGACTGATAGGCCACGTTCAGCTATTTGGCTTAATGATAGAATTGAGATTCAAATGATGACAGGTTGCTAGCCTACCGCCCTAAAAAAGAATTCTAAGTTTATAGGTAGATCCCTTCGTAGCGTTTTACGACATCTTTGGTAAACAGATGGAGTGGTCCTATTCCTTTTTTCTATTGGTGCCGGGAACCACACGGCACGGTTCTCTATAACACGCAATCTTCTTCTTCTTCGTCGTAACCTTTTCCCACTTTCTACGTGGGGCCGGCACAGTAAGTTAGTTTTTTCCAATTACTTCCTTTATTATTACTCTATAACACACAATATATTATTAAAAAATAATATTACATCATTATCTTTTACGGGGTAGACAGAGGCAACGGTCTTGAAAAAACTGAAAGCCCACGTTCAGACTTATAGCTTTATGATAGAATTGAGATTTAAATAGTGACAGATTGCTTGCCCATCGGTTACAGAGGATTCCTAAGTTTATAAGCCTATCCCTTAGTCGCCTTTAATTGAAGTGGTTCTATTCTAAAATGCCGAAATCCACACATAACACATATTTTTTACTAGAGGCCGCCCGCGACTTCGTCCGCGTGGAATCAATCTCGCGGAAACTCCGGGATAAAAAACCTATATGTTATTCTGGATCTTCAGCTACCTACATACCAAATTTCATCGTAATCGGTTAAATAGTTTTTGCGTGAAACAGTAACAAACATCCATACTGACATCCTGACATACAAACTTTCGCATTTATAATATTAGTAGGATTTTAAAGAATTCATGGGAACGTTATGTAAGTAAGAAGCTCAATGTCTGAGGGTCAGGTGCGTAAAATATAATATTATTTCAAGTAAATGTCAAACGGAGTTTTAGTATTGTTATTGCGGCGAAGTATGTGTACAACAGTCACACGGACCGCGAAGAAATGAACAATAAGACATATACAATAAGGTTCGTTTTGTAGGGGGTAGGCTTATAAACTTTGGATTCTTCTTTTAGGCGATGGGCTAGCAACCTGTCACTATTTGAATCTCATTTCTATTTTAAAGCCAAATAGCTGAACGTGGCCTCTCAAGACTGTTGGCTCTGTCTATCCCGCAAGGGATATAGACGTGACCATATGTATGTATGTATGT
This sequence comes from Amyelois transitella, assembly GCF_032362555.1. NCBI lineage: Eukaryota > Metazoa > Arthropoda > Insecta > Lepidoptera > Pyralidae > Amyelois > Amyelois transitella. Next base: position 6,226,931 of record NC_083530.1, on the reverse strand, counting down.
TATAATATTAGTAGGATTTTAACAAAGAATTCATGGGAACACATTTTTTTTATTTTAACAAAGAATTCATGGGAACACATTTTGTTTATTTTAACAAAGAATTCAAGGGTGTACAATTGGAAAACGCGTGAAGAGAAAAACATGTAAAAACACTAGAGGCGGCGGAGTGTGTGAGGTGAGGTCGGTCACGGCGCTCGGCGCTCGTTACATGCTGTCGCTACATGCCGCGAGCGACGGGAGGATGGCGGATGGCAGTACATGATGTCACGTCTTCATCCCTTACGGAGGGGATACGGCCAACATACATACATACATATGGTCTATCATTAAGCCAAACAGCTGAACGTGGCTTATCAGTCTTTCAAGACTGTTGGTTCTGTCTATGTATCTACATATGATCACGTCTATAACCCTTGCGGGGTAGACAAAGCCAATAGTCTTGAAAGACTGATAAGCCACGTTCAGCTGTTTGGCTTGATGATAGAATTGAGATTCAAATAGTGACAGGTTGCAAGGCGATCGCCTAAAAGAAGAATCCCAAGTTAATTAGCTTATCCCTAAGTCGCCTTTTACAACATCCATGGGAAAGAGATGGAGTGGCCCTATTCTTTTTTCTATTTAAGATACGGCCAACAGTCTTGAAAAGACTGAAACGCCACGTTCAGCTGTATCGCTTAATGATGAAATTTAGATTCACATAGTGACAGATAGCTCACTCATTCTCATAGTGTAAACTATTTACCTAAACCGATTCTGGTTTGATTTTCTTCTTAAACTAGAACGAACGAACAATAAACATTTGTATACATTCGAGAGAAAAGCGTATTAAATGGAGATTCCCTATTCAGGCGACAGCGTACAAAACTGTCACTATATGAATCTCGAAAATGCCATCATTTGGCCATCCGTGGGCTTTTAGTATTTTTGTGAATGTGTGTATGCTCGTAACTCTATCACGCCAAAACCACTGAACGGATTTTTATGATAATTTGCAGTTATTCAACTTAAACACCAGAATAACATTACAAGTTAAAATTCCTAGAGATTTGAAGCGGACAAAGTCGCTGGCTAGTATGCAACAGATTCCCGTGGCAAATCCGCTACCGCTTATGATTTAGGACACACAGACACGTCGAGTGGTGTGTCTGAACCATCCAGCACCCTCGGCGCGGCTAATGTATTTCTCTATGCATACATCCGTCTCCTCTTTTTGAATATTCCTGTTTTTTCTGTAGCTGCTAGTTTGTCGTATGTAGGTACCTGTAATTCAGCGCGGGTGTTAGAGGTAGTGTGCGAGCCAAGTTTAACATTTTAAATAATTTGTTCGTTCCGTTTTTCGCATAATAATAGACTTACGTAACGTGACTTGGCGTTAATTTAATGTCACCTACAAAAAACGACGAATTTAACGACAAAATTACTATCTTTTTTACAAAAAGCAACTAATTAAACGCAACCCACAAGAAGCGATGTATTTAGCGCCACCTACATAAGAATATAAGTTTTTCGCAAATCCCAATCCGGGAACTATAGTTTTTACCGGGATTAAAGGTACCCTAGGTCCTTCTTAGTGTAGTAGTTATCCCGTGAAGAGGTAACAAACAAATACATTTACTTTCGTATTTATAATATTAGATAGGACATAAGATTCTCAGACTACCCACTTTCGTGTGATGGAAAGCTTCATCGGCCTATAAATTAAAATGTTAAATGTCTGTTTGATTCAATATCAAAAAAATAATGACTCGAGTTATATGTACTGTTAAAAAAAATGACTTAAAAAAAACTCATATTACCGATGTGTATTTGCATAACTTGTCGCGATTTTCTCAAAAAATAATGATCCCTTTTTAAATATTTTTATTGTTTTGTAATTGAATCAAACCTGTCTTAATTACGCTAACAATTTTCAATACTAGGTATATTATTAGTATTTAAATTAAATTCATACATAAAATAGATCTTCGAAAACTCTCCAAGAACTAACAAATCAAGGAAATTCTTCAAAAATAGACTTGTATCTTCTATTTTTTACCATACAACCATTCATGTTTCTAACAATTTTCTGTATAATTTATTCCCATTAGAAAAACAACAACAAAAAATAAATAAAAAACTTTTGAAAACAATTTAAAACCGACTCCATTTCAAAAAATCACATTACCCAGAAAAAGCTAAGTGGAGTTCGTGATTTCGAACAGCTTAACGGTTACTTTGAGGGAAATAAGATCTTACTCGTTCTAATTGCGAACAAGCACGAACTTGGCTCGATTTATACATTACATTTTACTGTATACTCAACTACAATTTCCGTACGAGTATCTCCTCGTCTTTTCTTACAGTCCTTTTGTTATTTCTCTCGTTTGTTTCGAAGTTACAGTCATGCCGTGTGGTTCCCAGCACCAATACAAAAAATAATAGGACCACTCCATCTCTTTCCCATGGATGTCGTAAAATGCGACTAAGGGATTTGCTTACAAACTTGAGATTCTTTTTTTAGACGATGGGCTAGCAACCTGTCAATATTTGAATCTTAATTCTATCATTAGCCCAACAACTGAACGTGGCCTATCAGTCTTTTCAAGACTGTTGGTTATGTCTACCCCATACGGGAAATAGACGTGACTATATGTACAAATTAAGGTACGTTTGTCTTGTTGCGATATCATTAACAATATGATGAATTTGAGATAATAGGAATTATCTTTGTCTACTCAGTGTCATATATACAAAAGCACTATTCCTTTTTTCGTAATGTAATTAATTAATTAACAGAATAACTTGGTTTTATCAACTTCATATTAGGGACTAGATGCGTTAATCATTGATTGACAAAATAAACTATACATACTTAACCTTATTGTTGTTAAATAATATTTTTTTGATTTAGGTATACATATAAAATCTCATATGCAATGGACTTACTACGTCCTTAAATACAGGTATATTCCTAGTCTAATAGTAGGTAGGTATACTATTTTTGTATTTTATACATATAAGTAGTCACGTCTATATCCCTTACGCAGTAAACAGAGCCAATAGTCTTGGAATACCGATAGGCCACGTTCAGCTGTTTGGCTTAATGATAGAATTGATATTCAAATAGTGACAGGTTGCTAGGCCTCCGCTAAAAGAAAAATCCCAAGTTTATAAGCCTATCCCTTAGTCACCTTTAACGACATCCATGGGAACGAGATGGAATGGTCCCATCCTTTTTTTTGGTGCCGGGAACCACACGGCATTGTATTTTGGTACTGCAGCAAAAAAGTTGAATATACAAATTTATTCTTATTATCTCAAATTCATCATATTATCTCAATATTTATTTCGAAATACTCCAAAAACACCCTTATACTACACTATAAGAATAATCATCGTAGTGTGTGTGTGTGTTTGTAGGTACCTTTCCGTGTTATTATCTCTACAAACGGTTGCGACTGTGCTCGAAAATAATTATATGTTCCAACAAGTCGGAATATTTGCAGAAAATACACAATGATGTGTATAAGATTAGATGCGCTGTTTTTATTTCTTTACTTTTATTATTTTTATTAACTATTGTTCGTACGTACTACAATAGGTTTCATTTACTTTTACCTATTACGAAGCTTGTATATGCGTTATTACAAATATAAAATCAATTCAGTAAAAAATTGATTTTTGTAACATACTTAGGTAATGTTTCAAGTGATAAATAAGAAGGTAAGTTCTAATTAAGTCAACATAAATAAGTATACAGCGGTGCATTTAGAAGAACTTTATTTAACACGAAGAACATTTCATTTGACCTCATCAACCTTGCGAGTTAAATATTGGATCATTGTTACAAATCCAGTTGCCTGATTGTGCAGGCTTTCTCGTTATTTGTTTTCCTCATCGTGAAACATCGGTTAGTAATAAAACTAATGTTTGTTACTCAGAAAAGAGTCATTTGTCTTTTGTCCACGGTAGGCTTCGAACCTAATTCGAAAATTAATCGACCTACATCGCTCTACAAATTTAGTTGCCTTTTACGACATTGAGGAGCACCACGGATAAGATCCTATTCTATTACATTACCGGGAACCACACGACACTGTGCTTGATCTATTCACATAGCAATCTATGACATGCTACTACACATTTTGTGCTACACGGAGAATTTTAGCAAACTAGGTAGGTATTGTGAGACGTATTTATTTCAAGATCATAATAAGTTTCATTTAAATACACATGTAGCAGTTACCTTTATTAACTCGAAATAGTTAAGAATTTGAGTGTGAGAGTATTAGTATAACTGTAGACTGTGTTGTTTTGAAGAACAAACAGCTCTTTAATGCATTGAAATATTTACTTAGTAATTCAGTCATTATTCAGATACGTAACTCACTATAATATCAATTGAAATGGACTGAAATTTAATTTTAAATATAGTTATAACACGGATGAGGGTTATATTATTTGTAAATTGATGTCCGATGAAAATGCTGCAGTGTAGTTTGTTGCGCTACTTCTTGTACATATGCGCTTTGGAAACGGAAGATTTAAGTGATGTGATTTCAATAAGTGATACCTTGTATCCAATTTTGAAAATCAATCTATTCTTATCTATAAAAATCAATGAGACATACATATATATATGATCACGTCTATATCCCTTGCAGGGTAGACAGAGCCAACAGTCTTGAAAAGACTAATTGGCCACGGTCAGCTATTTGGCTTAATGATAGAATTCAAATAGTGACAGGTCGCTTGCGCATCGCCTAAAACAGAATCCCAAGTTTATAAGCATATCCCTTAATCGCCTTTTACGACATCCATGGGAAAGAGATGGAGTGGTCCTTTTCTTTTTTGTATTGGTGCCGGGAACCACACGGCACAATCAATGAGACATTATTTCTATATTTATTTATAGCTCTCATTAACACTTTACGCGCGGGAATAAAATTCTAACCTAACCTCAACCTTTCAGTACATCACAGCGCAGTTTTCTGACACGGTATGAGTAACAGCCTCATTCGTGAATCTCAACCCATATTGGATCGTGGTACCTATTATTTACATTGTATATTTCCATTAAATTATGAAACCCGCCCGCTGCTAACGAACCAAGGTCGCTTTCCAAGACGGAGAAAATCAAATCACGACGATCTTCTTCATTGAGAGAGACACTTCAATTTATTTATTTTCGTATAAAAATTTATCGATGTACCTACTTAAATATTAAATCGACGTTGTATTGATTGCTTTGTGCCGTGTGGTTCCCGGCACCAATTGATAATAGAATATGACCATTACATCTCTTTCCTATTAATGTAGTTAAAGGAAACTAAGGGATCGGCTTATAAACTTGGGATTCTTCTTTGCTTACAATTTGTCACTATTTGAATCCCATTTTTATCATTAAACCAAACATCTGAACGTGGCCTTTTAGTGTTTTTAATACTGTTGACTCTGTCTACCCCGCAAGGGATACAGACGTGATTATATGTATGTATGTACATATGTTTATGTGACAAATCAAATTGTTATCTATCTAAAAACATGTCTGAAGGTAAGCGTTTCATATTCCCGCGTATTTCAGCTAGCAACTTAGCACAAGTCTTTGTGAAGTAGGTACAATAGTGTCTAGTCTAGTCTAGTGTACCTAGATCTCAACTTGTACACGTCATCATACAAATTCTCGCTACATTTGTCTGGGAACAATACACGTAGAGGTTTGTTGGGAGTTTGCTGTAAATATTTACATGCAGGTAAGTGCATACATACGTATTCATACATACACACAGATATCTGTGTTCAGTACATACATTATAATTACCTCTTTATCCCTTACTGGGTTGACAGAGCCAACAGTCTCGCAAAAACTGTTTCCTTCACTTAGGACTTATAGGACTACGCAATATCTTTCCCATGGATGTCGTAAAAGGCGACTAAGGGTAAGGCTTAAAAACTTTGGATTCTTTTTCCTATCACTATTTGAATCTCAATTCTATCAGTAAGCCGAACAGCTGAACGTGGCCTATCAGTATTTTCATGACTGTTGGCTCTGTCCACCCCGCAAGGGATATAGACGTGATTATATGTATGTATGTATGTTTGTCATTCTCTATTTTTTTCTAATTATCTCTCATCACTCTTACCTGCGACGTTTTACCTAAACGTCACATCACTACATATCACTACATAGTATAAAACAAAGTCGCTATTTTAGTCTGTTTGTCTGTATGCTTAAATCTTTAAAATTACGCAACGGATTCTGATGCGGTTTTTTGTAACAAGTAGAGTGGTAGGTGATTCAAGAGAAAGGTTTTTATGTATAATAACATTTATAATTTTGCACCCGTGCGAAGCCGGGGCGGGTCGCTAGTAATGTATGTTTGATACTCATGTTTTCGATTGCGGATTAACTACGCAGTTAAGTAAGCCACGGTTAAGGATATCAAGTTAAAGGAACCCCCCCAAGTTCGTGATAATCTGCCGAGCTTCAGAACGATCAAAGTTTCCCGTGAAACAAGATATTTGTTATGGCGTCGAGTTAGCTCAATCTGACCCCTTCTGGTTTAGATAACTTTGTTTGTAAACTTGATTATTTTTTTTGCTAATGTTTGAAAGGATGAAACAAATTTTTGATTGACTTAAAAGAAATTTCTCAATTGAACTGTACTTTTTTAAAAAATTTCTTAGGTACTTACGTTATGATTGTATGAATTGTGGACCGATATTTACATACATAGGTACATAAAATCACGCCTCTTTCCCGGAGGGGTAATCAGAGACTACATCTTCCCACTTGCCACGATCTCTGCATACTTCGGTTGCATTTTCATTGCATTGGTTTCGGGTACTCTTGACCTGACCCTTTGCCAGGACGTCCTTAATTTGATCAAGATACGTTCGTCTAGGCCTTCCCACTCCGAGCTTTCCCTCCACACTCTCCTCTCACAAGTATGCAGAGATCGTGGCCAGTGGAAAGATATATTCTCTGCCTACCCCTCCGAGACAAATGCGTGATTTTATGTAGATATGTATGAATATTTTTCCCCAAAGGGACAAAGTTCCATACATTTTAATTGCAAGCAATAAGACCGGAGGCAATGTCCGAAAAAAACATAAAAAAATAACACGAAGCAGCCATACATCTCTGGGAATAGATTCAAGTTGTAATCAGAGCACCCTTCTCAACCTAAATACCACTATTTCTTATCGTTGTTTGTCTGTACAGGGACCGAGAACATTATGGAGTACATTCAAACATATATATACATATATAGCAGAGAAAGAGACAGCGTTAAGGATAGTCTGAGTAAAAGACTATTCTATAGACGTAACTATATGAATGAATGTAGGTAAACTAGTTACATATTTTGAAAAAAGGATCTTCTACTGAATTCTTGAAAACCAGGCTTAAAATAAAGTAATCTGACGTTGTTATTAAAGTTTCTGGAAACTTCGTCACGGATTATTTTCAAAACTTAAGTTATTATAAGTCAGAGCTATCGCGCAGTCCGTAAAAGAGTTGCATACTAAGTTGGCATTAAGGACATTACTTTTTGACTTTATAACTTGTAGATAAAAATATAAAAGGATTTAATTTTTCTCCAATCTATTCTAACTAATATTATAAATGCGAAAGTAAGTTTGTTTGTTTGTAATCTCTTCGTTATCTACTAAATCAATCTTCATGAAATTTTGCGTATGTAGGTATAATCTAAGAGTCTGGAGTAAGACACAGGGTACCTTTCATCCCGGCAAATATATAGCTTCCGTGAAATTTACGTAACACTTTGTAAGTGGCGCTAAATTCGCGCGGTTGGGCCGGTATTACTTTGTAGGTGGCGCTAAATTCGCGCGGTTGGACCGGTATTACTTTGTAGGTGGCGCTAAATTCCCAAGGGCGGAGCCTCGGGTAGAAGCAAGTAAACATATAACATTCAAAATTACTTTAAATAACTGTCAAAAGTGGACATATCATTTTGGTTTATACGTCCACGATCCCTATAAGTCTTTCGCTTCATCCACATTCATTACTCACTTCATGCAAGTTTACCTTTAAATTACTTTATGGGTCCTCAAGACGTTTATATTTGGTTTTTATGATTGGAACTTCCAAAATATTAGAGTTCTCTGTTTTTGCATGGGACAGTTTTATTTGACACGCGTCTTAGAATAAAATCCACTGTTGTAGAAGGGTTTAGACGCAATGAATTAACGTTGAAGCGCCTGAACGAAAATTAGAAGCAATGCCTCATTTTCACGTGTATTGCTTATAACATGCAGCAGATTCAATTATTGTACGAGGTAGTTTGTGAAAAAATCACTTTTTCAACTTCTTATATTAATATATATTCTTATAGATATTATTTATTGTGAACATCATCTTACTAAAAATTATACGTATTTCGAAGATTTTCGCGTTTCAAGAAAGAAGTTTCACTCTCGTGCTAAAACAATTAAATCCTTGTGTAATTATATGGTTAAAGGTGTGTTTTATAAGAGGATTAATTATATATTAGGTTTTTATTCGGACAAGAACATTTCGTTTAGGGCTTTATATTGTTACTACTACATGAAACACAGTACTTTTCTTAACCGCCTTCAAATCAGATGGTTCTCAGTTCGACCTGTACCTACGTAATTGCCTATGTCCGCGATAATCTCAAGTTTCGCTGAACCGAGTTTGATGCGGGTTTCAGAAAAGCGTTTGTTACACTTAGGAGTAATAATAATATAAATGCGAAATGATGTTTGTTTATTCTTCACGCGTTATCGACTAAACCAATCTTCATGAAATTTTGCGTGTGGAGAAAGGACACGGAACTTTTCATCTCGGTAAAAACTACTTAGGTATAATAGATTCGTGCGATTTGCGAAAAACCTGTATTCTTGTTGGTGACGCGCTGCATGTAAAATGTGAGTAGTTATTATTATAAATGCGAAAGTTTGCAAGGATGTGTATGTGTTTGTTGCTCTTTCACGCAATAACTACCGAGCGGTCATGTAACTTTACATATAGCTTAAACATTGGAATTACACAATTAAAAAATAGATATTTAAAGTGGACGAATTCGCGGGCAACAGCTAATATCGTCATAATCTTAGCAAAGGTAAGTAGGACAGGTCTCATTCAAAACTTTCTCTCCAATATCCATTCATTGTCTTTGCAAGACAAACTTTGTCATAATGAGTTTAAAACTATTTCAAAAGCTGCAGAGTCACTCATAGTTTCCTGTGAAAGTTCACAAACTTGAGACTTCGCTTTTTTTTTGATAAATTGAAAGGTTTTCATGAAAATAATCGAATGAAGCGAAAGAAGTATGCAGGTTTCGTGGCAAGTTGAAAGATGTAATCTCTTCCTACCCCTCCGGGAGAATGACGTGAATTTATGTAGGTATATGAAACCGAACTGGAATACGTTTAGCATTGTTTTGTACATACATACCTACATACAATTACGTCCATATCCCTTGCGTTGTAGACAGAGCCAACACGGCCTATCAGTCTTTGACGTCAACTAATGTTGTGAAACCAAACGTTTTGACAATTATTAAGCGATATGAAGTTGTGTCATATTAGTGTCAATGTCATTGTCAAGAGAGATAGACTAACAGTTTGTAACGGCCACACAAGACAATAAATCAGTTGGGCATTGCGTCATCATGCAAGCGAAGCTAGAATGTGTTTTATTTATAAATATCCTAAACAATCATAAATTTCTTTATGAAACAGAAGTATCCTATAATATTGAATAATGCAATTTTGAATCTTGAAAAGACTGAAAGGCTACGTTCAGCTGTATGGTTGAATGATAGAATTGAGATTCAATTAACGACAGGTTTCTAGCCAATCGCTTAAAAGATCCCAAATTTATAAACCTATCCCTTAGTCGCCTTTAACAGTAGTAGAACAGGTAATAGTTATAATTAGATTTAAGTGACGTGACGTCAATAAGTGATATCTTGTATACAATTTTGAAAATAAATCTATTCTATTCTATTCTACAATTATGGCAACGAGATGGAGTGGACGTATTCTTTATTTATTGGTGCCGGGAACCACACGGCACGTTTTCTAAGTACATTGTCCAGTACTTTTGTACCTCTCTGGAGAGGAACCTTGCACCTTTGATGATCGTGGATGGAGTAAGTCAATTTTTTGCACGAAGCGACTGCCGTCTGACCTCCGAAACCTTAGCAAAGGAAGAAAACTGTTGGCTCTGTCTACCCCGCAAGCGATTTAGACATGATTATTATGTATGCATGTAGAAAATATTACAGTTATTTGTTTTCAAATAAAACCTTTTTTTTGGTCGGCTTACCACTATTCATGCTCAAGAAAATCATAGAATAAGGACACGTCCATAATGGAATCCTAACTAATAATATAAATGTGAAAGTGAGTTTATTTGTTTGTTTGTTTGTTGGTCCGTGTGGTTTCCGGTATTTAAGAATAGGACCACTCGATATATATAATTTTCTAAGAGTCTGGAGAAAAACATATCTTTCATCTCGGTAGAAACTATAGTTCCCGTTGCTAAAAACCTGTCGCTTTTTGTAGTTGGCGCTAAATTCGTTACTTTTTGTGGGTGCTGCTAATTTCATCACATTTTTGTTGGATGGCGCTAAATTGAAATTCGTCGCTTTTTGTAAATGGCGCTAAATTCACGCGGGCGATGTAGCGATCAAAAACTAGTACATCCTACTACTATTATAAAGGCGAAAGTTTGTATGGATGTTTGTTACTCTTTCACGCAAAAACTACTGAACCGATTACCATGAAATTTGGTATGTAGGTAGCTGAAGACCCAGAATAACACATAGGCTTCTTTTTATCCCAGAGTTCCCGCGGGATTGATAGGGTTTCCATGCGGACGAAGTCGCGGGCGGCCTCTAGTACACAAATAAAACAGCTTTGGTCATGTCAAAACATGGAGTTTCTCACATCATCCCATGTCATTTACCCCAGTTAGATGTTAATACGGCTGCCAAAATAGATATGGGTGTTATTTCTTTGTTATTTGATACTAGTTTTACATACATACATATCATCACGTCTATATCCCTTGCTCGGTAGACAGAGCCAACAGTCTTGAAAAGACTGATAGGCCACGTTCGGCTGTTTGGCTTAATGAATAGAATTGAGATTCAAATAGTGACAGGTTGCTAGCTCATCGCCTAAAAGAAGAATCCCAAGAAAAGAGATGGAGTGGTCCTATTCTTTATCTTTTGGTGCCGGGAAAAACACGATGCATGGGTCAGCAACCTGACACTATTTGAATACATCAATAAGCCACAAAGCTGAACGTGGCCTTTCAGTCTTTCCTGGGCTCTTGACTCTGCCTACCCCGTAATGGATTGGGACGTGACTATATGCATGTATGTTATAGAATTCGCATGTCTCGCTTCACAACATTTTATGAAAATTACTTACTTTAAATGCGTGCTTTTAACGCGTGGTATCTTAACACACCTCTTTTCCGTCGATGGTTAAACACGTGTTCAAAACCGGCATGCCAACGACTCTATTAGTGCGAACGACAAAGGCCGTGCAGGAGTTTAATTTCGTTTATGGCACGTTAAAGAAAACTCTGCTTTGAATGTGTTCGCCGCTAAGAGAAATTAAATTTGAATAAGATGCTTTCTAGAAAAAAAAACTATTTTAGTTTCAAGTAAGTATTATTTACAAGTCCGTGAAAAAGTACAAATAAATTAAGATGATAACGAGATTTTCGGTTTTACCAAAATGAAAGTTTTTTCCTGTTTGTATATTCAACTTTAACGCAAAAACTACATAAATAAATAATAAATAAATAAATATATACGGGACAAATTACACAGATTGAGTTAGCCTCGAAGTAAGTTCGAAACTTGTGTTACGAGATACTAACTCAACGATACTATATTTTATAATAAATACTTATATAGATGAACACCCAAGACCCAGGTCAATCAGAAAAAGTTCTTTTCTCATCATGCCCTGGCCAGGATTCGAACCCGGGACCTCCGGTGTCACAGACAAGCGTACTGCCGCTGCGCCACAGAGGCCGTCATGGATGTTGTAAAAGGCTAGCATCCTGTCACTATTTGAATCTCTTCTATCATCAAGCCAAAAAGCTGAACGTGGCCTATCAGTCCTTTCTAGACTGTAGGGTCTGTCTACCCCGCAAGGTATACAGACGTGACTATAAGTCGGTATTAAAGTTAATTAAAAGGTGCATTTTGAGCTTTATTACTACGACACACTGGTGATACAATATTTTTGAGTGTGAAAAGACCTCCATATCTTTTTTGTTCCCTCAGATTTTCCAGGAGGGATCCCTTTCATTCGACTAATTTTTTTTTGTCCTATTTTAGTTTGGCATAACGAGTTACGCATACTATTTTTTGGCATAATTGGTTTTGGCATACTAATTCAATAGGCATAAACATAGTTTAGGTTAGGTTAAGTTAATATGCCTAAAAAGTTATGCCAAATAATATTATGCGTATGAAATTATGACACAAAATTTTATGCTAATAGATAGAGAACCTTTCCAAGACTCAGTAATGTCGTAAGACCAGCAGACATTGGTTTTAATTGTACGGGTATAGCGACACGGCGTCGATTTTCTTAAATTGTAATCGTTTGCACGCGAGATTTTAAAATAAATGAGGTTTTTACACTAAAATGCGGTTTTAAACTAAAATTTTACTGCTTTCGAGAACATTATATGTATATGTAGTGCCGCGTGGTTTCCAGCACTATAGGGTATTTCTCTCGTTTGGTGCAATTCTGACAATTCTCGCCTATTTTTGGAGAACTGAAATTTTGATCAATATTCTCAAAATATACGTTATCCTGAATATTATAGATAAGTTTCAAGCAATTGCCCTGATAAATCTTAAAGTTATAGAGTTTTAAAAAATTAATTGTAGCCGGTAATGATAGTCATTACCGACTGCGGAGGGTAATTTTTTGTTTATATCTACTGGTAATGATTTTGAACTCTTTAATATTGATATGTGTAGAACATTAAATTAAACACGGTTTTTTTAAATATATATATTTAGTTTAGTAGTATAAGTAAGTAATTTACTTATTACACAACTAATATTGTTAAATATTCGTCGATCAACGTAAATCAAACATAATTAAAATATAATAATCTTTAACAGTAATACTCAACAGTATAATTAACATCAAATAAAGAAAGTAAGTCATACATAATAATTAAACTCAGATGACTGAGACATAAAAACAAAAACTTAACTAAACTTGTAAGTAATTTAAACTCAAATCAAAATAAAAATAGTTAACATCAATCATTCTTTAGGTATTTCAGTACAAAGAGAGTTTCTTCATATTCCTTTTTCTTGTGGAGACGGGCTTGCTGCAATTTTTCTTCACGACTTTTCTTATTTACTTTAACCATGTTTGCTTCTTCTATTATTATTCTGCATAAAAAAAATGAAAACTGATTAATTACAGATCTTGTATTATCTTATTACTTAATAGGATCGTTTCCAAAAACATTTTTCATACAAAAAGCCGTGACTGTTTTCACCCCTTAACCTTCACCCATTTTCTCCATTTTTGGATATCTGCAAGTCGGTTCATAGTGATAATACTTATTAAGTTACCTATAACCCCCCTTTTTATGCGATTGTTTAAAAGCTTTTTGTTTATCATTACCTTCAATTTAGGATCTTTACCTTCAATTTAAATGCTGATGGTAAATGAACGTAATGATCGTGAAGGTAATGATATTATGGCATGTTTCGAATTTTAGTAACTAAATTATAAGTACAATAAATCAGAAAAATGGACTACGGCTATAAGAACTATCAAACTTCATCATAAAAAATACAATGTAATTAAAATCACAATACTCACCTTAAAAGTGAAGGGATGGTAAAGACCAAATCTCGTACCAAACTTAAAAATTCACGATTCTCATTGATTTTTTGGCGAAGCAAACGCGCGACCACCTCCCACTGCGTCTGCCTGCCGACTAGCGGGCGAGTCGGAGGCGGGGAGCGGGGAGCCGGGTTTCTAGGGTTAACGTAGACGAATGGTTTTGCAGTTTTATCTATGCTGATGGTAAAGACCAAAATTAACGTGACAAAACTTAAATTTCGTTTTTTTTAATGATCTATATTATCTATAAATTTATAAATTTAAATAATTACACCTTAATAAATATATTTTAATATTGTATTGCTAAAATAGCGCTACAAACGCACATTTCTAATATCCGATGTCTTGAACTCTAGTGTTTGCCTTCGGGACACGTATGGTAGTGACATTTTGACACATAAATATGCTGTAACTATCTTTATATCTACAATTAGGGGATCACGTTGCATGGCCTCGGTAGCCCTTTTTAAAATGGATAGTTTGAAATTAATAAGACAGCTTAAATGTGAATACTTTTTTTTTAATCGTCCAAAATATACGAATTGCACGAAATTTGAGAAGTACCCTATAGAATAGAACCACTCCATACTGTACCATGAATGTCGTAAAAGGCAATTTAGGGATATGTTTGCAAACTTGGGATATCTCTTGTGGGCGATGGATTAGCCACCTGTCACTATTTGAATCTCAATTCTATCATTAACGCATACAGCTGAACGTGGCCCGTCACTTTTTTTGAGACTGTTGGCTCTGTCTACCCCTCAAGGGATATAAACGCGACCATATGTATGTTGGTATGTTTATGTAGGTACATCAAGGAAAAAAATAAGAATAGAACTTAAATTAAACAGAAATGTATGTATGTATGTATATTACAAATAAGCATAGTAGGATCTAGTAAGTGATATAATAGGAGTAATGTAATTATGCAGGCTTTTAGTAAATTGCCTTCTTATATCTAGGTCGACTCAGAAGTGGCTGGATGTATTTTATTTTTATATGAAGGAGTGGCCGTGTGGTTCCCGGCACCAATACAAAAAAGAATAGGACCACTCCATCTCTTTCCCATGGATGTCGTAAAAGGCGACTAATGGATAGGCTTACAAACTTGGGATTATTTTAGGCGATGGGCTAGCGACCTGTCACTATTTGAATCTCAATTCCATCACTAAGCCAAATAGCTGAACGTGGCCATTCAGTCTTTTCAAGACTGTTGGCTCTGTCTACCCCGCAAGGGTAGGTAGGTAGGAAGGAGCGCCGGTGGTCGAAGAGTTAAGGTGCCGGGTTAATGTGTGATGCAAATAGAGGCACAGGTTCTATCCCACCTCGGCCATGTACCAATGACTATTTTAGAAGTTACTAGCTGTGCCCGCAACTTCGTCCGCGTGGAATAGTTATTTTGGGCATCATTGAAGTCCTCAAGGATGAATGATTTTCTAGGTTTTTTTTTTACATTTTCAATTATTTCTTCGCTCCTTATTAGTTGCAGCGTGATGTAATATAGCTTAAAGCCTTCCACGACAAATGGTCTATTCAACACAAAAATATTTTTTCAATTTGAACCATTAGTTCCTGAGATTAGCGCGTTCAAACAAACAAACTCCTCAGCTTTATAATATTACTAAAGATGTACATTAGTTTGAAAACTAACCGATGCTCTTACGGTGAGGGAAAACATCGTGAGGAAACCTGCACATTCAGGCAACTGGATGTGTAAACATGATTACCGCAAGGGATAAAGTCGTAATTTTATATTATGTTTATGATATTTATACATACATATCTATAATCACGTCTTTATCCCTTGCGGAGGTAGACAGAGCCAACAATCTTGAAAATGACTGATAGGCCACGTTCAGCCGTTTGGCTTAATGATAGAATTTATGATATTTATGACTGCGGTATTTATGATTCGAGTATAAATAATTGCATATCCTTAAAATGGGAACTTAGAAAAATATAACCACTAAAACTCTTGACCAAGTTTGACATAATTTATCGTGGAAACTTTAAAACTTGGGAGAGGCGTATGAATCATAGTTTGTGTATTTATAAGTTTTCACATTCATGTTTTATAGTTTAACTAGCTTTTACCAGCAGCTTTGTCCGCGTGAATTTAGCGCCATCTGCAAAAAGCGTCGAATTTAACGCCACCTACAATAGAATACACTACAGGTTTTCCACAAATCCCACGGCAATTACGAGTATAGTTTAAACCGAATTAAAAAGTACCCTATATCCTTTTCCAGAATCTTAATTACATACAGGGTGACATTTAAAACAACTGCATCCTTTTAAACATAGACTATACCCATGCTTCTGAGCTGTTTGAGCCTATTTTTATTTAAATTGAACGTCATCATTTTCACATTTCAAAAACCCTCAAAAACTACGTCACACGCTTTATTAAAATTTTTTTAATTATTAAATTAAAAATACTACAAAAAGAAATTAAAACTAAACATGTAAATAAATGTCTGAAAAATAAATTATTTTTCTAGTATCAAGATCAAGTAAAGTACAGAGTTGTCAAGATCGCTCAGCTGAATGAATTGTGTCGTTGACCTCTGAATCTTACGCGTGGCTTTTCCGCCGGCCGGGGGTGATATGACGTATTTAGGATAGTGGATTTTGATACTTTTATTTTTTTAGTACTTTCTGAAATATGAACCGATATTTTTCTTTTAACGTTTTTTAGATATCCTTTAGATAAGTACACTTAACAGTTAAATTTATGCAGTTGAATTAAAAGTCATCCTGTATACGTGATATTTCAAGAAGATACATTCAGTAGATAACCCGTGAACAGGTAACAAACAAATACACTAATTTTAATTAATTTAATTAAACGCATTAATAGTGAATTTCTGAAACCCTCGAATTTCTGAAAATCTACTTTGTACTATTGGTGTAAATAAATTAAATGTATTTACTAATTTACAAAATTGGTATAAACAGTATCAGAATTTTAATATTATAATAAATTGTTTGGTAATGTTTACAATATTGATGTAAATTCTGATGCTTCATTTCACTCTAATGTAAAATTAACATATTGAATACATAATTAACAAAATACTGTGCAACATATTAACTCATTGTTATGAAATGAGCTGAATGCCTAATCAACCAATTTAAATATAACAAAATGTAACGAAATGTTTTAGTAAAATTATAGAATAGAATAGAATAGATTTATTTTCAAAATTGGATACAAGGTATCACTTATTGTCGTCACATCACTTAAATCTAATTATGACTTCTACTTTTGAATGTTCGTGGACAGTACTTGTCTGGGAATATAGACGCAGGCAGTTCATTCCACACCTTAGCTACTCGACTTATGTTCAGTCAAAATGTAGAACGTTATATTTAAATACTTGATAATCATTCATTCAATTGAATGAAGGTGATGAACGAGTTAGTTATTAAATCAAACGGCTAATTCTACCCGACGACTGCGACATACAAATTCATCTGATGTAGCTTTCGTTATTTTCAAATGTGAGTTAAAAGAAAAGAGTTTCTCATAAAAAATGTTTTAAAAAAGTGTTACTAAAACAAAACGTAATTAGATTTGGGCACATCAAGATTGAAAAGTTACGACGTTGTCGTGAATAATTAAAAGATAAAACCTCTTGGTCTTGAGAGCCTGTCAGAGTTGTAAATTGAGACTCGTGGTAAAGGGCGGGGGGAGAATTAATAGACTTGACTTTAGACTTGGACTCGCTCCTGTGGGAATTCCCAGTCTTCTTCTTCCTCCTGCCCTTAGTCCCAGTAACATTATCACTTCTCTTGAGAGGAATCAGGGCAGAATTTTTGAATATGGTCCTGGATTGGGTAGGTCAAGTTTATACACGCAGCAACTACCGCCCGACCTACGCCAATGCAAGCTATTTCAATACATATCTATGTAGCGGGAGCGATATTTTCGGCTCGACCGCCACCAAAGGGAAGATCTTCCGCCAGGCTGATGTGATGCCTGGGGAACCGCGCGACACACGATGTTGAGTCAGAGGTTGTATTTATGCTCCAATCCGTGAAATCTTTGCAATCGCGATTTAGACTCTTCGCTGCTATTAGCTGAGCGCGTCACATTCTTCGCCCTGATTGACAGTTGGTGTGTGACATTAGTGATGTCACCACACTCACATAAACTCACACCTCT
Organism: Amyelois transitella; assembly: GCF_032362555.1. Classification (NCBI taxonomy): domain Eukaryota; kingdom Metazoa; phylum Arthropoda; class Insecta; order Lepidoptera; family Pyralidae; genus Amyelois; species Amyelois transitella. Next base: position 6,208,888 of record NC_083530.1, on the reverse strand, counting down.
TTCCCAGAGAGGTAGGCAGAGACGACATCTTTCCACTTGCCACGATCTCTGCATACTTCTTTCCCCTCATTAACTACTTAATTCATGCAAGTTCAGGTTACTTCTGACCTGGTCTATCGCCAGGATGTGTACGATTTATTTTTACATACCTACATACATATGATCACTTCTTTATTCCTTACGGGGTAGACAGAGCCAACTGTCTTGAAAAGACTGATAGGCCACGTTCAGCCGTTTGGCTTAATGATAGAATTGAGATTCAAATAGTGACGGGTCGCTAGCCCATCGCCTAAAAGAAGAATCCTAAGTTTATAAGCCTATCCCTTAGTCGCCCCTTACGATATTCATGGGAACGAGATGGAATGGTCCTATTCTATTTTTTATTGGTGCCGAGACCACACGACACGATTTATATTTACATACTTACTACAGAGAAAACAGTCAATACTGAAATACCACGTTCAGCCGCATGGCTAATGATTGAATTGAGATTCAAATAGTGACAGGTTGCTAGCCCATCGCTAGATGAATCCCAAGTTAAGGTGCACAAAACAAACCTTCATTCACCCTGTCCTATAGGCGATATGATATCCAATCGTATCATCCAATCAGCCATTTTGGTTTTCGGCAATGATCATTAAAGATAAGGCTTTTAAAGGCAATTTCCCTAACGCCTCAATAAATAAATATTGTCAGTATTATCCCGTAGAGGAGATTAACTTAGGGAGCGTAGACGTAGAAAAAAAGGCGGACGTATTGTGGCTTGAAAAAAAGTGAAGCATAGGTTTAAGTTTCAGCAAAAAAATAAGCTGAAATATAATGTACAGTAAAAAAAACTTTGTGTTTGTACGTACACGCTTATCTCCGGAAATACTGAACGCATTTCGATTAAACTTTTATGCAGCAACATACAACATTTTTCGGGTAACATACTAGTGAAATTCGTCGTGAAACTAGAACACCTAAAAAAAAATACGTCACAATATGTACAATAAAGAGATGCTACTAAAAGAATTATGCCATCGTTAGCGGACCCAAGCCAACAGTTCCAAATAGAAAAAAAAATCTTCACCATGATAATATTTTTATTTTTTAATATTAAAATCTCATATAAATATATTAATCTGAACAATGTATTCTCTCGTCCACATTCTATTCTAAGTTTGGATATTTGTGAAGTTGACGTTGTTGAAGAAAATGCTGCAGTGCAGTTTGTTACCGCTTCTTCTGCACTGACGCCTTGGAAGTGGCAGTAAACTTAGTTTTAAGTTATTTATTTGACGTCATCCAATGTCTTGAAACCTAAAGTATCCTATAATAATGAATAAAAATTTTGAATTTGAATAGAAATCGAAGCTTGGTCTCTACTGCCACCTCCTCTGTATCATGACTGCTATTTAAATCTTATCTCTTTCAAACAAAATCTTATACTTACGACTATGTAAGTGTATCGGGGAGCCCGTTTGGAAAGATGGTACTTGAGATTATGTTACAGCATACATATTCACGTCTTTATCCCTTACGGGGTAGACAGAAGCCGGCAGTCTCGTATTATTTGATTGCTTAAATTTCAATTAAATCAAATTGTCATAACAATGTATTCTCTCGTCCACATTTCTATTCTTACTCTAAGTTTGGATAATTGTGAAATTGACGTAATTTAAGAAACTACTGCAGTGCAGTTTGTTACCGCTCTTCTGTACTGACGCTTTGGAAGCGGCAGTAAATTTAGTTTTCAGTAAATTTTTTTTTGACGTCAACCAATGTTGTGAAACCAAAAGACATGATAATTATTAAGTGATGTTCGAAATATTCCATATCAATAAACAAAAAATTTAAATTTGAAATGAAACGTCATGTTCAGCGGGATATTTTTGATTCAGGTAGTGACAGGTTGCTAGCCCGTCGCCTAAAAGATCCCAAGTTCAAAACTCCGCTTAACACAAAAACTTACTTACTAATTATACTATCGCCGTGTCGTTCCCGACACCAATAGAAAAAAGAATAGGACCACTCCATCTCTCTCCCATGGATGTCGTAAAAGGCGACTAAGGGGTAGGCTTATAAACTTGGGATTCTTCTTTTAGGCGATGGGCTAGCAACCCGTCACTATTTGAATCCCAATTATATCTTAAATCCAAATAGCTGAACGTGGCCTATCAGTCTTTACAAGACTGTTAGCTCTGTCTACCACGCAAGGGATAAAGACGTGATTATATGTATGTATGTATGTATACCATCGCATTGAGAACATCATGCCTTTTGAAGTCGGTTAAAAAGTGTTGCGGAACGTACACAAAAGCGGACTCTTCCGTTATTCGTGGACCGCGACCGATGTATTCCGAAAAAAAAAACAAATTTTTTTTTTCTTTGTACTTTTTTTTAGGAACGTCGTTTGTTCAATTGTTGGCTTCGTATTGTGGGTATTCCGAGCCTTTATGGGTTTGAAAATAAATATGACAATACGTGAGGAAATACATAGGTTAGAATCCCCCCTGTCTATTTAAAAAATGGTAGTTCTTAGTTTGACCTGTTTGTTTGTGTGTCTGCGATTACCTCTCGTTTCGCTGAACCGATTTCGACAAGGTTTTCGGGAAAGTGTTAGGAGATATTATTAGAAATTCAACCAACTTCATAAAAGGAGGATATCGATTGCAGGCGGTTCTTGTTTTATAAATATAAATATATACGGGACAAATTACACAGATTGAATTAGCCTCGAAGTAAGTTCGAGACTTGTGTTACGAGATACTAACTCAACGATACTATATTTTATAATAAATACTTATATAGATAAACATCCAAGACCCAGACCAATCAGAGAAAGTCCGTTTCTCATCATACCCTGGCCGGGATTCGAACCCGACTTATGAAGTTATTGCGTATATTATTAAACTTTACGTTGTTGGTTTTATGAGAGAACCGCTCGTTAATTTCTCTACTGGTAATGTTTGGTTTTGCCCGCACCCGCCTGCGTATAAAACGCTTCAGTTGTTTTTATTTCCGAGGCGACAGGCCGAATTTTATCACCAGCGTTTAACTTGACATACATACATATCATCACGTCTTTATCCCTTGCGGGGTAGGCAGAGCCAACAGTCTTGAAAAGACTGAAAGGACACGTTCGGCTTTTTGGCATAGAATTGAGATTCAAATTGTGACAGGTTGCTAGCCCATCACCTAAAAGAAGAATTCCAAGTTTATATGCCAATCTCTTAGTCGCCTTTTAGGACATTCGTGGGAAAAAAATGAAGAAGTCCTATTCCTTTTTTATCGGTGCCGGGAACCACACGGCAACTGTCTGTCCTGTGTCACGCACACAAACATCAACTTTTCAAGACTTTTGGCTCTGTCTGCTCTGCAAGGGATATAGGACGTGATTGTATGTTGACGGACAATCGGACATTCGAATGAACTTAAAAGGGTTCCGTGTTTCATTTTTAAGGTTACCTACCTTAAAGAACCTTAAAAATATCTCAAAATACATATGTACCTACATATAGTGACGTATTAATCCTTTGCGGGGTAGCTGATGGAATTAAGTTTCAAAATGACGAAATATTCGTAATGACATAATTAGTTCTACATTCATTCATGTTTTTTAATGTAGACAATGTGCATTCGTCCACGGTTTAGATTTAAGAGATCTATATTTGTAAATTGACTTCTTCTACACATGCGCTTTGGAAGCGGTAGTAGCTTTATAATTAGATTTAAGTGATGTGACGTCAATAAGTGATAGCTTATACCCAATTTTGAAAATAAATCTATTCTATTCTATTCTAAAAGAGCCCATCGCCTCTAAGAAGAATCTTAATCCATCTCAAAATATCATTGAATTTAGGACTGTATTGCCCTCTTACCTTCGGGAGCGAAGTTCGCGTAACCTTGACTCTTTGTGTTGGGAGAGGTTCTCAGAATTGTAAATGATCTTATCGCGAAATAGGATGTGTGCCAAAGAGCCCTTCCGAAGCCTAGCCCGTGGTCGGGTAAATATCTTCATATCAAATACCTTAGGGTTACTGCATACCTTACGACATCATTTTAGAGATATTTACAGACATATCGTGTGCCGTTTGGTTCCCGGCACCTACCATCTCTTTACTACATATATATTTCCCATGGATGTGGTAAAACGGCGACTAAGGGATAGGTTTACAAACTAGGGATTCTTTTTTAGGCGATGAGCTAGCAACCTGTCACTATTTGAGTCTCAATTCTATCATTAAGCCAAATAGCTGAACGTGGCCATTCAGTCTTTTCAAGACTGTTGGCTTTGTCTACCCCTCAAGGAATAAAGACGTGACCATATGTATGTATATTATTACGACTTTTTCCCTTATGTGGTAGACAGAGCCAACGATCTTAAAAAGACTGAAAGGTCATGTTCAGCTGTGTGGCATTTTTTTTCAGATTCTCTCCACTCCCGTGGAATTTTCTAGAAAAAACGTTGCTTTCGAAGGTATCTATCTTTCTGATAAATCTATCTATCGAGGCTATCTTTGTGATAAATTTCGACAAAATCGGTCTAGTAGTTTTCGAGGCAATTAGTTACAAACCAAAAAAACAACAAGTCTTTTTTTATAATATTAATATGTAAGTATGGATAGTATGATTTGAACGTAACCTACATATTTACCATTCTGACTTTAAAAGCAAAGTTTTGAATATTCTGAGTTGCGAGGTTTGTGGTGACCCTTAGAACGAAAGTAAGGCCGCCATTTGCATTCGAGAGGCGCCACAACCTTGACCGCGACGGTTTTATTCTCGAGCCTACTTATTCGTACATATTTCATCTTTACTTCGTACGAGGTAGACAGAGCCAATCTTGGTAAACAATATAAATTTTTATTTATATCTTTAAAAAGTTGGCTTAAAATATGGGCGATGTAGGAGAAGCGACCTCATTTTTACCGGACGTCAATTTATGGTAATAACGGTAGCAGGTGTGAATGCTTTAAATTATCACAGAATATTTAGTTGTGAAGTCCCCCTCTTTTCTCTATCAGTCCGTATGTAAGCGCTAATCTCGGAAAGTTGTGGACGGATTTTGTTCCTGTTTGAAATTTTAGAAAGAGGGTTTTCTAAGGAAGGTTTATCTATAACTGCTACCCGTGCGAATCCAGGTCGGGTCACAAGTATTATATAAAAACAAGAAAATTTTACTAGTTTATGAACAACCAGAAAGAGCTGTGCCCGCGACTTCGTCTGCGTGGAATAGTTATTGTGGGCATCATTGAAGCCCTCAAGGATGAATAATTTTCCCCGATTTTTTTCACATTCTCCATTATTTCTTTGTTCCTTATAGTTGTAATGTGATGTTATATAGCCTAAAACCTTCCTCGATAAATGGTCTATTCAACACAAAAAGAATTTTTCAATTCGAACCAGTAGTTCCTGAGATCAATTCAAACAAAGAAACTTTTCAGCTTTATAATATTAGCATAGATAATTGTTTTCGTCACTATTTTTCTGAAAAAATTACAGATTAAATAATCTTCAACTTTTCTACGACAGCTTAAAAAAAACCGAAGGTCTAACATTATTATTCCGAAGTAAAAGCAACTATTCCAGTCGCATTGCGTTCGCATCAAAACACCTGTCAAACTTCACGAACTCCCGGCGCGTACGCCGAACTTTCCACCTCCTCACTAATTTTTCTTTCAATAAAACATAAAACTTATATTTCGCAAAGTTTCAGAACAGTGGTGTATCGCGTCTTATATACGGGGATGATACTGAGTATATCTTGTTTTTGTAAGCGAAAGTTTCACTTTGTGACATACGGGTGAACAGTTTGTAATTATTTATTATTTCATCTGCCGTGTGGTTCCCGGCACCGATGGAAAATAATAAAGAATGGTTATACTCCACCTGTTTTTCATGAATATCGTAATGAGCGATTAAGGGATAGGCTTACAAACTTGTGGTTCTCCTTTAAGGCGATGGGCTAGCAACCTGTCACTATTTGAATCTCAATTCTATCAATAAGTTGCTAATCCATCGCCTAAAAAATAAACCCAAGTTTGTAAGCCTGTCCCTTAGTCGCCTCGCCCTTTACGACATCCATGGGAAAGAGATGGAGTGGTCCTATTCTTTTTTGTATTGGTGCCGGGAAACAGACGGCACATACGGCTCTCTTTGTATATATTCCTTAGACCATCTTTAATTATTTCTCAATATTTCATTTTTATCACGCTGTATGTATGGCAGAAGTTTTCCGTACAAACAAAAACTGATACAAGTTGTACGAAGTTTTCTTTCACACTTTGAGGCGTTTTTCTATTTTACGGCTCGCTTGGTCGATACTTTAATGTGCCAAGTTTGTTTTATTCAGTTTCGTAACACGCCTACTTCCCCGAAGGGGTAGGCGGAGACTACATCTTTCCATTAACCACGAATCCTGGATACTTCTTTGACTTTATTCATAAGCATACTCGTACCTCATACAAGCTCGTTGGTTCCGAATAGGTACCCTTGACCTGAATAGATACCCTAGGACCTGATTCCTAGTTGGGACCTGAGATTTCGTCAGGATGTCAAAACTATTATCACATTCGAGAGGAAACAAAAAAAATTACCTTCGCCTTAATAATTATTAGAGATCGTTTCAACTCATCAAAATCGGTTACCAATTGGATCAAAAAGTTGCTATTTTCATTAAGTCGGTTAAAAGTTATACAACAATGTACTTACATAATGTGGTTCCCGGCACCAATATAAAAAAGAATAGGACTACTCAATCTGATTCCCATGGATGTCGTAAAAGGCGACTAAGGGATAAGCAAACTAGGGATTCTTCTTTCAGGCGATGGGCTAGCAACCTGTCACTATTTGAATTTCAATTCTATCATTAAGCCAAACAGCTGAACGTGGCCTATCAGTCTTTTCAAGACTGTTTGCTCTGTTTACCCCCTAAGGAATATAGCCGTGGCTATATGTATGTATGTATGTTTATAACTCGGTAAATTCTGCGCTTTTCACTCTGACATTTCAATAAACACATTATCTTCAAAAACTGCACATTAGCTTATCTCAACGCTGTTATTGACACTCGGCGCTTCTGCCTTCCATTTTGTTTTGGCGGCAAGCGGGATCCGCTGCCGCCATCTTGTTTTATGTACTTTTTTTTAAAATTTACGTTCGGTAATTGACAGTGGCGGCCAGTTCGATTTGCAATGGAACTTTTTGCTCATATTCCATGTAATTTATACGGGATTAAATTTAAAGTGGCAGGTGGAAAATGTTGTTTATTTATGATCGGATTAAGCGTTGCTTGTTAGTGCTTATCTGGTGTGATTGCCCGTGAGATTGGGACGTTTATTTTTTTAAATTCTGCATGTATTGGGGCTCACGAGTAATTGGTGTAACAATGCGTACGGTTACATAAAATAAGTGCCGTGTGGATCCCGGTACCAATGAAAAAAAAGAATAGGACCACTCCATCTCGTTCCCATAGATGTCGTAAAAGACGACTAAGGGATAGGCTTATAAACTTGGGATTCTTCTTTTAGGCGATGGGCTAGCAACCTGTCACTATTTGAATCACAATTCTATCATTAAGCCAAACATATGAACGTGGCCTATCAGTATTGTCAAGACTGTTGGTTCTGTCTACCCCGCAAGGGATATAGACGTGATTATATGTATGTATGTTTGAAGGAGTGTTTTAGGAGCGTCAGTGGTCGAATCGGTAAGGTGCCCGATTAAAAAGTGTGATACAAAAAATGTTCCTTTCATTACCGATAAGTCTGGTGTTAGACAACACTAATGTATGCAAGTCAAACAGGCCTTTTTGGACCAGCTTAGTTCCATAACCTGAACATGACAAGTGCAAAGATGTAGTCTCTGTCTACCCCCTCCGGGAAAGAGGCGTAATTTTATGTATGGCATCAGTAATCTGTACTTAATATTATAAAGCTGAAGAGTTTGTTTGTTTGAACGCGCTAATCTCAGGAACTAGTGGTTCAAATTGAAAAATTCTTTTTGCGTTGAATAGACCATTTATCGAGGAAGGCTTTAGGCTATATAACGTCACGCTGCAACTATATGAAGCGAAGTTATAATGGGGAAAATTATTCATCCTTGAGGCCTTCAATGATGCCCAAAATAACTATTCCACGCGGACGAAGTCGCGAGCACAGCTAGTAGTCAATAACCCCGCGGCAACCCCCCACATCTGATGAGTGTACGATATAACGAGATGAGGCCGCTCTCTCGCACCGCTGTGGAGCCACGCGGGGTTAGTTACTTCGACTTAGTTAATCGTAGACATACATACATATGGTCACGTCTATATCCCTTGCGGGGTAGACAGTTCCATAGTCTCGAAAAGACTGAATGGCCACGTTCAGTTATTAGCTATAGCCGATAGCTTAATCGTAGATTTTGTTTGATATATATAAAAGGCATATGTGTGCCGTGTGGTTCCCGGCACCAGTACAAAAAAAAGGACCTCTCAATCTCTTTTCCATGGATGTCGTAAAAGGCGACTAAGGGTATAGGCTTACAAACTTGAGATTCTTTTTTTAGGCGACGGGCTAGCAACCTGTCGCTATTTGAATCTCAATTCTATCATTAAGCCAAATAGCTGAGCGGTGACCAATCAGTCTTTTCAAAACTGTTGGCTCCGTCTACCCCACAAGGGATATAGACGTGATTATACGTATAAGATGTATACAAACGATTTGATTTATGTACTGTGATGTAAATGATTTGAAAACGTCCACATCAGTGAGTCAAGTTAATCAATTTGTTTGTTTGTTTGTTTGTAATATCTTTATTGCATATAAATTTACACAGTAACAAGAAAACAGTAAGTACATGGTTATAAAAGAAACAAATCACTTGCAATGGCGGACTTATCCCTTGAAGGGATCTCTAATACT
>NC_083530.1:5287500-5295000 GCF_032362555.1 Amyelois transitella | reverse complement strand
TTCGGTGGTCGGCCGCTGAGCGAGCCCCACCCGTGTGTGACAGCGAGATCTTGCACGATCTATATTTGAACGGACCTATCGCGCGCGATGCGCGTCGGAACCGCCAATTGCGCGCAGCAAATGAAAATTTACAACGCGCAGTGTGGTTTTTGTTTTTATGCAGCCGGCCCTCAGACAGGAGTGGTCCCGGATGTGTCTCCAGGGACCGCAATGTGCGTTCGAAATGTCGATGTTCAAATGTGTCCTGCAGTTCACACTATGACGCGCAGTTAACTGCGTTCTTCATCGACCCGCGAGCCAAGTGATCCACCGTCCAGGGTAGTGGTTTGATTGTTGTTTAAAAAAAAAATTTTAAAATTAAAAAAAAAAAAATATGAAGCTTTTGTGTCTTAGAATGAACACTACCGCCGACCTCTCGGAGGCAGAGCGTTCGCTCTAACCGCTTTAATAAAATCGTGTGTGCGTACGCGACTCGGCATGCGGAATTTTACCGGTCGACAGTTTGTATCGCACACACAAACACACACATAGTGTGTGTGTTGTGTTGTGTCTATGGATTATTTTACACATACAACGCGCGCGCGCGTTCGCTGGGCAGGCGGCACACATCGTACACGTTAATGATCCTTCCGCAGGTTCCCCTACGGAAACCTTGTTACGACTTTTACTTCCTCTAAATGATCAAGTTTGGTCAACTTCCCAGCAACGCCGACGGCCGTGAAGCCACCGCGTGTCGGTCCGAAGACCTCACTAAATCATTCAATCGGTAGTAGCGACGGGCGGTGTGTACAAAGGGCAGGGACGTAATCAACGCGAGCTTATGACTCGCGCTTACTAGGAATTCCTCGTTTATGGGGGATAATTGCAAACCCCAATCCCCAGCACGAAGGAGTTTCAGCGGGTTGCCCGGGCCTCTAGGCCAGGGAGAACATGCTGATTCCTTCAGTGTAGCGCGCGTGCGGCCCAGGACATCTAAGGGCATCACAGACCTGTTATTGCTCAATCTCGTGCGGCTCGAAGCCGCCGGTCCCTCTAAGAAGAATTTAAATACGCCGCCAGTGAGTTGCGCGGCCGAAGCCGCACACACCTAAATGGCGACGCCTATTTAGCAGGCTAGAGTCTCGTTCGTTACCGGAATTAACCAGACAAATCGCTCCACCAACTAAGAACGGCCATGCACCACCACCCACCGAATCAAGAAAGAGCTGTTAATCTGTCAATCCTTCCGGTGTCCGGGCCTGGTGAGATTTCCCGTGTTGAGTCAAATTAAGCCGCAGGCTCCACTCCTGGTGGTGCCCTTCCGTCAATTCCTTTAAGTTTCAGCTTTGCAACCATACTCCCCCCGGAGTCCAAAATCTTTGGTTTCCCGGAAGCTGCCCGCCGAGCCATTGTAGTAACGTCGGCGGATCGCTAGATGACATATTTACGGTTAGAACTAGGGCGGTATCTAATCGCCTTCGAACCTCTAACTTTCGTTCTTGATTGATGAAAACACCTTTGGCAAATGCTTTCGCTGATGTTCGTCTTGCGACGATCCAAGAATTTCACCTCTAACGTCGCAATACGAATGCCCCCAGTTATCCCTATTAATCATTACCTCGGAGTTCTGAAAACCAACAAAATAGAACCGAGATCATATTCTATTATTCCATGCACGAAATATTCAAGCAGCATTTTGAGCCCGCTTTGAGCACTCTAATTTGTTCAAAGTAAAATTGTCGGCCCACCTCGACACTCACTGAAGAGCACCGCGATAGGATTTTGATATTGAACCGGCGTTTTACCGCCGGCTCACCGACGATATGCTCCGCAAACGTGTCAGTATCACCGCGGATGCGGTGCACCGACAGCGCGGCGCACAAATGCAACTACGAGCTTTTTAACCGCAACAATTTTAGTATACGCTATTGGAGCTGGAATTACCGCGGCTGCTGGCACCAGACTTGCCCTCCAATTGTTCCTCGTTAAAATATTTAAAGTGTACTCATTCCGATTACGAGGCCTCGTAAGAGTCCCGTATCGTTATTTTTCGTCACTACCTCCCCGTGCCGGGAGTGGGTAATTTGCGCGCCTGCTGCCTTCCTTGGATGTGGTAGCCGTTTCTCAGGCTCCCTCTCCGGAATCGAACCCTGATTCCCCGTTACCCGTGACAACCATGGTAGTCGCAGAAACTACCATCGAAAGTTGATAAGGCAGACATTTGAAAGATGCGTCGCCGGTACTGGACCATGCGATCGGCAAAAGTTATCCAGATTCATCAAAATTAACGACTTCGGACGCGAGGCCCTCCGTCGATTGGTTTTGATCTAATAAAAGCACTCATCCCATCACTGGTCAGAGTTCTGATTGCATGTATTAGCTCTAGAATTACCACAGTTATCCAAGTAACTGAGTAAGATCTAAGGAACCAAAACTGATATATTGAGCCATTCGCGGTATCGCCTTAATACGGCTTGCACTGAGACATGCATGGCTTAATCTTTGAGACAAGCATATAACTACTGGCAGGATCAACCAGGGAGCTAACACGACGCGCGCGAGCGCGAGTGGAGCTGGAGGCGCACGCGCTCAGAGCACCAGCGCACAGCACCCGAAGGGCGCGGCGTGGCGCGCTGCAGCACGATTGCCCAACACGCCGTGCTCGTCCGAAAATCGTTCGAACACGGCGAGTGCCTTCTTACAACTCGTCTCAACAAACACCACACACGCACACACTATATGTGGTGGTGGTGGTGGTGGTGGTGGTGATACGAGAGTGCGAGAGCACAGTGGCGGCCCCGGGGGCGTCGTGTGGCGGGTGAGCGGCAGTTCGAACTACGATGGATCCTAGCCACCGCGCACACATCACACCACACCACACATTCCACCCCCGGAGGAGAGCCATGGTCGGGTCTTGTGATCAGACCGTCACCGAACGTTCGCTAATAGACGCAACCGCTTTGTAAAATGTCGTTTAACATTAAAAGCGTGGTACAGTCTCGTCAAAACGCCCGGTATTGGGGGGGCCGATCGCACTTCGTATGAACTCTGGTCCATATTATACGATGATATTGTGAGAGCGAGATGGAACCGACTTAGCCGTCGCAGTGTCACACCACCGCACCACCAAGTGGTGTGGTGGTGCGCTACTAAACGACGAACCAGCGTCAATCTCAAACTCTTCAAGCGGCGCACGCGCAACACCAACACGGCGAATTCTTCCGTGGAGGCTGAGACACGTGCCCTTTGTCAACCTTAGCCGGGTACAGAACTGAATACAGTTAGTGTGTCCGTCGGTAGACTGAGTGGGCGGAACGATTCACTCGAAACCGAACATATATAAACGGTGCGTGTGGCGTGGTGGTGGCGCGGTTGTGGTGATCCCCACGAACCAAACAACACACCATCAAAAACCAGACAACATCCATTCGGATAATATTCACATGTTCAAGTGTAACTCGTCCTTTCATATGGCGCGCGCGTTAGACACACACCACACCACACACCATCACCACTCTGTGGTGGTGGTGGTGCCCGCGGTGTGGTGCGCACGCGCACGCCTCGCCTGCCGGCTCCGAGAATATGATTTCCCTTCACCGGTGCGGTTCGATCTAGCCACTTTAAAGGCGTACTCCGTGCGCGCGCCTGCGCCCCTCTGCACGTCGCGCCGGTCTTACCGGCGGGTGGCGGGCGCCGCACCTATCACCACACCACAAGCGGCCGGCTCCGTTAGTGGTTGCACAGAATGAGAACATCGTCCATATACACTACATTATATGTCACGGTGCCGTGTGGTCCCCGGCACCTTAATAGAATAGGACCACTCCGTCTGTTTCCCGTGGATGTCGTAAGAGGCGACTAAGGGAATTAATAACAAAATGCCAAATAATCATGTTACTTGCCAATCAATAAACCAAGTAAACTATTTAGTGAAAACCATGTGTGTGATCAATCATACTCACATCTAAATCTAACGGATGATATATTATGTCATATGTCAAAAATATTATTTCACTGTGACATATTTTGAAACAGATAAAAAAGCAAATAAAAATGAATTGAATTGAATAATAGTGGTGGCATACTTACAAACAAATTGTAAATTGCTTGAAATTATTTCAAAATGTTTAAAATTCATGTTTATTTCCAAACTATGACCTATTATAAAGTCTACAAAGGTGCATCATAAGCATATAGATAGAAAAGTGTCCCCACAGATAAAAAATATAAAATAATCGATTCAAAAAACACAACTAACACTAATGTATCGAATAGAGACCGGGGGTACGTTCGTGTATCTGTACCATTATACCAAAAGAGCTTTAGGTAATGTCATATAATGTGACAGAATGTTTAATTTTATTTGTCAAAATGATTGAAATCAATGTCAATGTACCATATTTATGTGTACATATTTACTCATTTTAATTCAAATGCAAAATTGGCATTTATTATATATGTATAATAACAAAGACTACAATGTAGTGTTCATAGATAACATAATGTAAATTGAGTAGTAATTATTAATAAACTTGAAATAATAAATTTAAAAAGAAAAAAAAACTCAACTAGTGTACCAAACTAGTCCTTTCGAAACACAATTAAGTATAATAGGTATAGGTTAGAGACCGGGGGAGCGTTCGTGTATCTGTAGTACCGTTTAAAAAGTGACAGGTTAAAAGAAAAATAAATAATCCTATAAACAACACTAATGTACCATATTTTATTTCATGTGCATTTAGTTCTTTTAATTCAATTAATTATACAGGTAATATTTAAGAGATGTTTAATTTTGACAATGCGATGGCACATTTATGTGTATGTAGTTCTTTTGATGCAAATGAAAACTTGGCATTTATAATATACCTATATAATATATATGTATATTATAAATGGTATTATCATATTTTTTATGGGCATGTTGTTCTTTTAATTGAATTAATATAATATAATATATAATATTAATTTACAATTAATTATACAGTTAATATTGAAGAGTTGTCAAAATGTTTCAAATTAATGTCAATATTTGTACCATATGAAGTCATTTTAATGCAAATGCAAAATTGGCATTTATTATATATAATAATAATAATAAAGACTACAATGTAGTGTTCATAGATAAAATAATGTAAATTGCTATAAACCTTTTACAGGTTAAAAGAAAAATTAATTAGACTAATATAATATCTATAGAGCAAAAATATACATATAAGATTAATGTATATAATAAATAAATAGTTAATTATACAGTTAACATGTAAGAGATGTTCAATTTTATTTGTCAAAATGATTCAAATTAATGACAATGTACATTACATATAATAATAAAGTTCATATTTTAGTGTTCATAGATAAAAAATAATATAGATTGAATGGCCTTAATTAAAAAATTTAAAAAAAATATATCAATTCAAAAATCACAACTAGGATACCAACTAACTACTCACTCCTTACACAACACAATTGAGTGTAATATCGGTAGCGACTAAGGGATAGGCTTATAAAATTGCGATCCTTTTTTTAAGGCGATCGGATAGCAACCTGTCACTATTTGGATCTCAATACCATCATTAAGCCGAGTAGCTGAACGTGGCCGTTCAGTCTTTTCTTGACTGTTGGCTCTGTCTAACCCGTAAGGGATATAGACGTGACGTGATATGTATGTATGTATGTATGAGAATAACACAAAACATTAATTCCAGGGTCCCAGCTGCGTGCTTCCCATCAACTACATACATCCTGGGTATCGAGGGGGTGGGCTACGATGAGAGATATTGCGATGCAAGCTGGCCGCCGCCTACCGCCTGGTGGACCCGTTCGGTTGGACCCAGAGTGAGTGCCACTGAATTGATATTTTACCTTTTGTATCCAATTTTGAAAATAAATCTATTATATTCTATTCTATGGATGTCGTAAAAGGCGGCTAATAAATTAGTGTGGCAAGTGACATAGACTTGACTATATGTGCATATATCATAATAGTGAAGGGATATAGACGTGACCATATGGATGTATGTATGTATGCACATATCTATACTATATAATATTATAAAGCTGAAGAGTTTGTTTGTTTGTTTGAACGCGCTAATCTCAGTAAGTACTGGTTCGAATTGAAAAATTATTTTTGCGTTGAATAGACCATTTATCGAGGAAGGCTTTAGGCTGTATAACATCACGCTGCAACTAAAAAATATGTGAAAAAAAAAAAAAAAAAAAAAATCCTTGAGGGCTTCAATACGGCCCAAAATAACTATTCCACATATCTATAGAGCAAAAATATACATATAAGATTAATGTATATAATAAATAAATAGTTAATTATACAGTTAACATGTAAAATTGAACATCAATTTTATTTGTCAAAAATGATTCAAATTAATAACAATGCATGTACCATATTTATGTGTACCTATGAAGTCATTTTAATGCAAATGCAAAATTGGCATTTATAATATATAATAATAAAGTCCATATTATAGTGTTCATAGATAAAAAATAATGTATATTGAAAAGCATTAATTAATAAATTTAAAAAATAAAATAATCAATTCAAAAAACACAACTAGGATACTAACTAAACTACTCACTCCTTACACAACACAATTGAGTATAATATCGGTAGAGACCGGGTGTACGTTCGTGTATCTGTACCATTCAAAAGAGCTTTAGATGTAGATAAAATGTGACCATATTTGTTGTCAAAATGATTCAAATTAATGACAATGTATGTACAATATTTATGTGTACCTATGAAGTCATTTTAATGCAAATGTAAAATTGGCGTTTATTATATTGTAATAATATAAAGTCAAGTCTATATTATAGTGTTCATAGCTAAAAAAATTATGTACATTTAAAATATAATCAATTCAAAAAGAAAACCATTTAAAAGAGCTTTTTTAGATGTCCATATAATGTGACAGGTTAAAATAGAAATTAATTATAATAATTTATGTAGGAAATAGATAGATATGTGAAAGATTAATGTTAATTTTGAAACTACACTTATAGAATCAAATAATACCTACCTACATACCTATAAACAACACAACGTACAGCAGTTCTTTTAATGCAAATGCAAAATTCCCATTTATTAAATAACAACGTAAATTGAAAAGTGAAATTAATAACCCAACAGTGAATGAAAACAAACCCGCCACAAACACAAACACAAATTTAGATGTCATATAATGTTACAGATTAAAAGAAAAATATAAATAATATTATATTCATAGAGGAAATCCAAATAATACCTTTAAACAACACTAATGTACCATATATTTTTTTTTTTTTATGTGCATCATTTAGTTCTTTTAATGCAAATGAAAAAATGGCATTTATATATAATATAGTGTTGCATAGATAAAATAATGTAAATTGAATAGTGTAAATTTAAGAGATGTTCAATTTTATTTGTCAAAATGATTCAAATTAATGACAACGTATTTACCATATTTATGTGCATGTAGTTTCTTTTAATGCAAATGAAAAAGTGGCATTTTGTTATATATATACACC
>NC_083530.1:5277500-5282500 GCF_032362555.1 Amyelois transitella | reverse complement strand
CTTCCGCAGGTTCCCCTACGGAAACCTTGTTACGACTTTTACTTCCTCTAAATGATCAAGTTTGGTCAACTTCCCAGCAACGCCGACGGCCGTGAAGCCACCGCGTGTCGGTCCGAAGACCTCACTAAATCATTCAATCGGTAGTAGCGACGGGCGGTGTGTACAAAGGGCAGGGACGTAATCAACGCGAGCTTATGACTCGCGCTTACTAGGAATTCCTCGTTTATGGGGGATAATTGCAAACCCCAATCCCCAGCACGAAGGAGTTTCAGCGGGTTGCCCGGGCCTCTAGGCCAGGGAGAACATGCTGATTCCTTCAGTGTAGCGCGCGTGCGGCCCAGGACATCTAAGGGCATCACAGACCTGTTATTGCTCAATCTCGTGCGGCTCGAAGCCGCCGGTCCCTCTAAGAAGAATTTAAATACGCCGCCAGTGAGTTGCGCGGCCGAAGCCGCACACACCTAAATGGCGACGCCTATTTAGCAGGCTAGAGTCTCGTTCGTTACCGGAATTAACCAGACAAATCGCTCCACCAACTAAGAACGGCCATGCACCACCACCCACCGAATCAAGAAAGAGCTGTTAATCTGTCAATCCTTCCGGTGTCCGGGCCTGGTGAGATTTCCCGTGTTGAGTCAAATTAAGCCGCAGGCTCCACTCCTGGTGGTGCCCTTCCGTCAATTCCTTTAAGTTTCAGCTTTGCAACCATACTCCCCCCGGAGTCCAAAATCTTTGGTTTCCCGGAAGCTGCCCGCCGAGCCATTGTAGTAACGTCGGCGGATCGCTAGATGACATATTTACGGTTAGAACTAGGGCGGTATCTAATCGCCTTCGAACCTCTAACTTTCGTTCTTGATTGATGAAAACACCTTTGGCAAATGCTTTCGCTGATGTTCGTCTTGCGACGATCCAAGAATTTCACCTCTAACGTCGCAATACGAATGCCCCCAGTTATCCCTATTAATCATTACCTCGGAGTTCTGAAAACCAACAAAATAGAACCGAGATCATATTCTATTATTCCATGCACGAAATATTCAAGCAGCATTTTGAGCCCGCTTTGAGCACTCTAATTTGTTCAAAGTAAAATTGTCGGCCCACCTCGACACTCACTGAAGAGCACCGCGATAGGATTTTGATATTGAACCGGCGTTTTACCGCCGGCTCACCGACGATATGCTCCGCAAACGTGTCAGTATCACCGCGGATGCGGTGCACCGACAGCGCGGCGCACAAATGCAACTACGAGCTTTTTAACCGCAACAATTTTAGTATACGCTATTGGAGCTGGAATTACCGCGGCTGCTGGCACCAGACTTGCCCTCCAATTGTTCCTCGTTAAAATATTTAAAGTGTACTCATTCCGATTACGAGGCCTCGTAAGAGTCCCGTATCGTTATTTTTCGTCACTACCTCCCCGTGCCGGGAGTGGGTAATTTGCGCGCCTGCTGCCTTCCTTGGATGTGGTAGCCGTTTCTCAGGCTCCCTCTCCGGAATCGAACCCTGATTCCCCGTTACCCGTGACAACCATGGTAGTCGCAGAAACTACCATCGAAAGTTGATAAGGCAGACATTTGAAAGATGCGTCGCCGGTACTGGACCATGCGATCGGCAAAAGTTATCCAGATTCATCAAAATTAACGACTTCGGACGCGAGGCCCTCCGTCGATTGGTTTTGATCTAATAAAAGCACTCATCCCATCACTGGTCAGAGTTCTGATTGCATGTATTAGCTCTAGAATTACCACAGTTATCCAAGTAACTGAGTAAGATCTAAGGAACCAAAACTGATATATTGAGCCATTCGCGGTATCGCCTTAATACGGCTTGCACTGAGACATGCATGGCTTAATCTTTGAGACAAGCATATAACTACTGGCAGGATCAACCAGGGAGCTAACACGACGCGCGCGAGCGCGAGTGGAGCTGGAGGCGCACGCGCTCAGAGCACCAGCGCACAGCACCCGAAGGGCGCGGCGTGGCGCGCTGCAGCACGATTGCCCAACACGCCGTGCTCGTCCGAAAATCGTTCGAACACGGCGAGTGCCTTCTTACAACTCGTCTCAACAAACACCACACACGCACACACTATATGTGGTGGTGGTGGTGGTGGTGGTGGTGATACGAGAGTGCGAGAGCACAGTGGCGGCCCCGGGGGCGTCGTGTGGCGGGTGAGCGGCAGTTCGAACTACGATGGATCCTAGCCACCGCGCACACATCACACCACACCACACATTCCACCCCCGGAGGAGAGCCATGGTCGGGTCTTGTGATCAGACCGTCACCGAACGTTCGCTAATAGACGCAACCGCTTTGTAAAATGTCGTTTAACATTAAAAGCGTGGTACAGTCTCGTCAAAACGCCCGGTATTGGGGGGGCCGATCGCACTTCGTATGAACTCTGGTCCATATTATACGATGATATTGTGAGAGCGAGATGGAACCGACTTAGCCGTCGCAGTGTCACACCACCGCACCACCAAGTGGTGTGGTGGTGCGCTACTAAACGACGAACCAGCGTCAATCTCAAACTCTTCAAGCGGCGCACGCGCAACACCAACACGGCGAATTCTTCCGTGGAGGCTGAGACACGTGCCCTTTGTCAACCTTAGCCGGGTACAGAACTGAATACAGTTAGTGTGTCCGTCGGTAGACTGAGTGGGCGGAACGATTCACTCGAAACCGAACATATATAAACGGTGCGTGTGGCGTGGTGGTGGCGCGGTTGTGGTGATCCCCACGAACCAAACAACACACCATCAAAAACCAGACAACATCCATTCGGATAATATTCACATGTTCAAGTGTAACTCGTCCTTTCATATGGCGCGCGCGTTAGACACACACCACACCACACACCATCACCACTCTGTGGTGGTGGTGGTGCCCGCGGTGTGGTGCGCACGCGCACGCCTCGCCTGCCGGCTCCGAGAATATGATTTCCCTTCACCGGTGCGGTTCGATCTAGCCACTTTAAAGGCGTACTCCGTGCGCGCGCCTGCGCCCCTCTGCACGTCGCGCCGGTCTTACCGGCGGGTGGCGGGCGCCGCACCTATCACCACACCACAAGCGGCCGGCTCCGTTAGTGGTTGCACAGAATGAGAACATCGTCCATATACACTACATTATATGTCACGGTGCCGTGTGGTCCCCGGCACCTTAATAGAATAGGACCACTCCGTCTGTTTCCCGTGGATGTCGTAAGAGGCGACTAAGGGAATTAATAACAAAATGCCAAATAATCATGTTACTTGCCAATCAATAAACCAAGTAAACTATTTAGTGAAAACCATGTGTGTGATCAATCATACTCACATCTAAATCTAACGGATGATATATTATGTCATATGTCAAAAATATTATTTCACTGTGACATATTTTGAAACAGATAAAAAAGCAAATAAAAATGAATTGAATTGAATAATAGTGGTGGCATACTTACAAACAAATTGTAAATTGCTTGAAATTATTTCAAAATGTTTAAAATTCATGTTTATTTCCAAACTATGACCTATTATAAAGTCTACAAAGGTGCATCATAAGCATATAGATAGAAAAGTGTCCCCACAGATAAAAAATATAAAATAATCGATTCAAAAAACACAACTAACACTAATGTATCGAATAGAGACCGGGGGTACGTTCGTGTATCTGTACCATTATACCAAAAGAGCTTTAGGTAATGTCATATAATGTGACAGAATGTTTAATTTTATTTGTCAAAATGATTGAAATCAATGTCAATGTACCATATTTATGTGTACATATTTACTCATTTTAATTCAAATGCAAAATTGGCATTTATTATATATGTATAATAACAAAGACTACAATGTAGTGTTCATAGATAACATAATGTAAATTGAGTAGTAATTATTAATAAACTTGAAATAATAAATTTAAAAAGAAAAAAAAACTCAACTAGTGTACCAAACTAGTCCTTTCGAAACACAATTAAGTATAATAGGTATAGGTTAGAGACCGGGGGAGCGTTCGTGTATCTGTAGTACCGTTTAAAAAGTGACAGGTTAAAAGAAAAATAAATAATCCTATAAACAACACTAATGTACCATATTTTATTTCATGTGCATTTAGTTCTTTTAATTCAATTAATTATACAGGTAATATTTAAGAGATGTTTAATTTTGACAATGCGATGGCACATTTATGTGTATGTAGTTCTTTTGATGCAAATGAAAACTTGGCATTTATAATATACCTATATAATATATATGTATATTATAAATGGTATTATCATATTTTTTATGGGCATGTTGTTCTTTTAATTGAATTAATATAATATAATATATAATATTAATTTACAATTAATTATACAGTTAATATTGAAGAGTTGTCAAAATGTTTCAAATTAATGTCAATATTTGTACCATATGAAGTCATTTTAATGCAAATGCAAAATTGGCATTTATTATATATAATAATAATAATAAAGACTACAATGTAGTGTTCATAGATAAAATAATGTAAATTGCTATAAACCTTTTACAGGTTAAAAGAAAAATTAATTAGACTAATATAATATCTATAGAGCAAAAATATACATATAAGATTAATGTATATAATAAATAAATAGTTAATTATACAGTTAACATGTAAGAGATGTTCAATTTTATTTGTCAAAATGATTCAAATTAATGACAATGTACATTACATATAATAATAAAGTTCATATTTTAGTGTTCATAGATAAAAAATAATATAGATTGAATGGCCTTAATTAAAAAATTTAAAAAAAATATATCAATTCAAAAATCACAACTAGGATACCAACTAACTACTCACTCCTTACACAACACAATTGAGTGTAATATCGGTAGCGACTAAGGGATAGGCTTATAAAATTGCGATCCTTTTTTTAAGGCGATCGGATAGCAACCTGTCACTATTTGGATCTCAATACCATCATTAAGCCGAGTAGCTGAACGTGGCCGTTCAGTCTTTTCTTGACTGTTGGCTCTGTCTAACCCGTAAGGGATATA